>NC_143021.1:168256133-168496133 GCF_055824585.1 Amblyomma mixtum
AGTATGTATAAATAAATAAATAAATAAACCAGTAATTAGACATTAATTAGTAATTTGTCGCTACTCAGTAACAGGTACTTAATTATGAGTGACGTTCATCCATTGGTGGCGTCACCAGTGCCACAGAGGCAGTGGAAGTGGCGCGGAAAACGCTTTCGCCTCTAGAGGGTCAAAGTGGCCCCCTGGGATGCCGCCGCTGCGAATCCCGCACCGTTGCTTCCGCAATTCCACTCGGGATGGCCAGTGGTCAAACCGCAGCCAATATTTTTTCTTTTCTTTTGATTCGTGGCGTATGTAAATGGGAGATTAATGAGCTAAATATTCATCAGAACTAAATGATTCGAAAAGAGAAGAATAAACAATGTCCCTTGTCTGCTCAGTAAGAATACAATAATATTCAAGGTGAATTGAGGCTGCGCCATAAGCCCCAAGACCGGCGTTGTTTCTTGGCGAATAACCTAGTGTATGCGTTTCCTCACGACTGCGGTTATGTGGTGTAGTACGTGTAGTACGCGTAGGGTAGCAAAGAAAGGAGCCTTTCAAATCAAATCAAATCAAATCAAATCAAATAAAAAATTTATTTTCAACATTGATACAATGTTGATGGCTTCCGTGACAAAAAGCTGTGAGGACAGCTAATGAACCTTTCAACAGAGCTCACGATGAGGCAATGCTTTCGCATTGGAAGCGCGTGAGTAGTCTTAAATGCCCTCCGAAATTTTTTTAGCATGTGATTTCTTTTTTTTTTTTTTTTTACATCGGTCTGGTTCGTAGCCGCTATGCCCATGGCTATCGGGCTGTCTGCATGGGTAGCTTAGGTTTTCTCGAATCGTCGATCGAGCGCCTCAACTCGGGCTTGCCGCATTGTGCTTGGAGTTTCTTGGTTTTGGCGCCACTGGATTTTCGCTCGGATCTCAGGGTTCTGGTGGGAACAGGGTGCGGCCACCACATGTTTTCGAGGAGAGCCGTTCCGCCGTGATGTCGTGTAGCTGTGTGCCCCCTTGGCTGCCGCGCGTAGTTCGCTAGTCTGTCTGACGAAAGTGGCGGGGGGGGGGGGGGGGGGTACAGGATGCCGCTCCGTGCTGGCTCGCACGTGCACTCCGGCGGTGGGAGCCGAGTGTGATCATACGCGCGGTTTGGCTTCTGCAGGCGGCGGCCCTCTCACCCTGCGTTACTGGCGTCCCATTCAGGCGTAGGCGGCTTTCTGACGTCTCCTCTGTTTTACGACTAATAGTTCGGACTCCTCGGCTGCGGGCGCCAATCCGTCGCAGATGCACTTCAAGAAGCGGTCGACGGGGTTCAAGCTCTTGGACCCCAAACGACAGGGAAGCGCCATTCGATGAGTGAAACGAGCTTTTGGGCCACTCGGTCGCATTCTTGTAGCTCAACTGGCGCGAAGAAATGCGTTCACGCAGAGCAAGAATATCCCATGTTTCTCTCCTCACTTTGGTCGCGTATTTCTTTCCGTGGTGCGCAGGAGCAAAAGGCTCTTCCATTCAGCGTGCCCTGCTAAGCCAGTTGTGAGTGCAGCGTTTGTCCGCGTGTTGTGTGTTACTCTTCTGTGTTTCTTGGCTGCAGTTGGGAAACGAAAAATTTATGAGCGTAAAGGCAGTCACACGGAACGGCGAGAGGTCTGAACCACAGGGCTACAGAGAGCTTAAAATGTCAGCGGCGTGAATGGTTTGAGTTCGTCAACACAAAGCGCTTTAGAAATCTGAACCCACTTAACACATTCCTACACGCGGCAACAGTATTGACCCCTAGGGATTTTTCATGGCGTGGCTGTTTTACGGAGGCCACCTAGAGACCTGGCGTGGACGAAGCTCGTCACCCATCGAAGCGGCCAGAACAGAGATGAGATAAGGAATGGAGGCGGGGTGGTGGGAGGAGGAACGGAAGAAATGGGATGCTGCTGCAGGGACGCGATAAACGCTATCGCAGCCTGTCTTTCTTCGGCCCCAAGCTTGGAAGCGGCCCAGTAAATCGGCTACGTGAGCCAACGCGGCCCTCCTGGCCTCGTCCGAGACTCGGAAGAATGGAGGATGACAAGGACAGAAGCGCCCAACCTTCGTCCGAGATCATGCCTTGCGAACTAGCCCTACAAGTGTTGCTAAAATTCGCCAGTTGTGCAAGTCGAAGGTTTGGTTTAGTTTATCGGCTTTAACGTCCCAATGTGGCTCAGGCTATGAGGGTAGTTTGAGAGTTCCGGGCGATTTCACTGCCTGGGGCTCTTTAACGTGCACTGGTAGCTTTGGGGTCCACTGTCGCGCACCGTGTGACCACCGCGGCGGCTGCAAAAAGTCGAAGGTTCACCCTCTGCGCGTTATCGCCGTCTGCCGTTCCTCGGTTTGTCGACGCCGCCGACGGTGACGAACGTCTTTTGAGGTGGCCCGGCAGAGATCTACATTTTTCTCTCGAGCTGCTGCGCCATCCATCTGCGTGTTTCTCCGGCCGCCCTGGGTCTGTGCTGAGCTTCCGAGCTGCAGGGAAACAAAGAACCCATCTGACCGGCTCACGTGGTTCGCGGCTCCGGTAGTGGCAGCGTTTATCACATCTCTTCTTTCAATCTCTCTGTACCCAACAGAGTCCCATTCAGGGACGCCGGAGCAGGGGGGGGGGGGGGGGCAGAGCCGCCCCCCCCCCCCTGAATTCTTGCCTTGTGTACATTTTTGTTTTTTGCTGTAACCTAACTTACGACCTCCCCATTCCCATGAAGCCCAAGTAGGAAACTACACGTTGAAGACACACCCAAGTCTCTGGAACAGGCATGAATTACAGTGCTTGTCCTCATTTTGGTTTTCATGGAACGGCAATTTTAGGAATAAAAACACTCTGGCGCAGGTACCACGCCGGGCTCTCTTGCTCGCCAGTTTCATTCTGCGCTGAAATGCAGATAAGGTAGTAGAATGACCGAGCCAAGCATATCCCCCTGGCCGCTTTGAACGGGTACAGGCTTCATTCACGCCACGGCTCCAAGTCGACTCCGTACAAAGGCTCACGACGTAAAACTTTTCGCGGGCATCTTCCGCGTGGTGCACGCCAGAACAAGTCATTCTACCTCTCGCGTCACAGCGGTTCAGCCCCTGCGTTGCATGGCCTGCCCAGTGGCGTGAGCGTAGGAAGGCGCGAGAATTTTTGTATGATAACTCTTTGAGGCAGTGCTCTTTGAAGCTAGGTCAGGGGGGGGGGGGGGGTCTTAGAACACGCAGCTACAAAAAAAAGAAATTCAACGAAGAAGATGACACATGTGCAGTGTGTGGTAGATCTGTGGAAACAATTGAACACCTCATACTCAAATGCGATGGTATCCATCCGATGTCGACGCAGGCACGGTCACTCTTCCCGAGGCCCTAGGGTTTAAAGATAGCAATGGTCATCTAAATAAATATGCAGTGGAAGTTAGCAAAAATCGATTAATTAAAAGGGATTATTGGGGAGACATGGGAAAGGCCTGTGCACTGCAGTGGGCGCAGCCAGGCTGATGATGATGAATGACTAATAACGCTTTCTCGGCCCCCGATTTGCCATTTTGACCGATATGGATGACAGGCTTCCTTCAAACGTAAAAGAACTTGCCAAGGCTATGGCGGATTTCAGCACACAATTGTACGCATAATGAAATGAAACAGGACTTGCAGAAGGTGACTCAACCCGAAATGGGGTCTGTGAAAGCACCCATGGACATTATAAATGACAAGCTCGAAAAATTCAAAACTGAAACCGCCAACCTCACGACGACCCTTTTTGATTCTAAGGCAGCAAACGCAGTTGTCTCGATAATGAAGCAGAAAACCTAAAGCAGGATATAACTGAACTACAACTGTGCAGTCAGAGACACAAGATAGAATTGAAGGGCACCTGTCAGGCTGCAGGTGAAGATCTTAATTCAATAACGAAACAAATCTGTCGTAATTTAAAAACTCAGTTTTAGGAGTGACTTTGAAGCAATACACCGTTCTCCTACAAAAGCGGATATTAAGCCCAAAATCATTTTCAAATTTGCTTCCTAAAAGGTCAGCGGTTGAGCACTGAAAACGGCAGAAAAGCAGAGGCTGGAAACTAAAATTTTTGGTTTTGAACACAGTGATGTTCTTATTAACGAACACTTCAGCCCTTCGATTGATTTCCTGGTGGGCAAAGTGTGGGAGCCAAAAAAGAAAAAGATTGCAAACTGGAATTCTGGAAGCTATGCACCGTCATGCCCCGCTAATTGTTTTATAGAAAAGAATGGCAAGTTGACATGGCTAATAGGTGGGAAAATCTTGTCGCGCAAGACAAACATCAATCACATGTCCTGCATGTAACATGTAGCGAAGCTCTCGTTCAGGTAGTCTAAAAGCGTGGCTGCTTCAACTCAGGAATTGGACGCTAAATGACAACAGACTGACAACCTATGCATTTTTACTCAATATGCTAAAAATGTTTGGCCAGTTTACAGTACATTTATCGCAGCACACGTTTCAATACGATCTTATCTCTCTAGCGGAAACCTAACTAAAATAAGAGTTGTCCTGCACACTTGGCTGCAAAAGCAACCGCCTGTGGTCGCTCATTTGGTCAAAAAAACATAGAATCAGATATCTCCTCGATTTGTCTAAGAGTTTCAAATCCCAAGGAGCACTTTTTATTGTTTTCAACACTGCGGGGTTTTTAATTAGGGGGCGATAAACACGTTTCTCCTGTTTAAGCGCGGCTGACACAGTTCAAAAGGTGGTGCTGGTGCCCACCCTGTGGTCGTGAGCGCACGGCGGCGGGGCTTGCTCCCAGGGAACAAAGGAACGACACTCTGGCTGACGCTAACAATTGCTACACCGACAATAACGCCAGCTAGCAACAAAGGATCGAGGTCGTCCGACTCACCAGCACGGTTACGAGCGAACGTTCGCCCACGCCAGGGCGAGAGGCCGGACGGGACGGGGCGACACCACGAGGTCGCCCGAAGAGCGGGAAAATCCCGAGCCGAAGAGGCCCGCTTCCCCCGGGCGCGCCGACCATTGTTAGTTAAAGTAACTGACACGGCTAAGGAGGGTGCACTGCGGGGAAGGGAACCACAGGGGACGAGCAAAGCGCGTCCCCAGAAGACTAATGCCATTGTAGGCGTAGTGTATTGACCGCCAAATTTGCGTAGATGCCGGTTCATATCTGATACGGTAGCAATTTGGGTCTCTCTCGTATCATAGAAAAATCCACTAGTAATAGTTGGTAACTTTAACATCGATTACGTACTTTTGGTTGAATACTTCAATGCGAGAACGCCATCGATATCAAACTGGGGTCTCTCTTCAGTCTGCGCGTGTTGTGTAACCGTGCCACCAACGTATGTACCTTGAACACTGCCGAGCATTGTTAAAGCGTTCTGTTCCTTCGGTGTGCACATTTGAGCGCAGACTGACCTTGCCAGCGCATTGTTTCGGGATGACTGTACATATGTTCGACATCTGCTAGAAAGCGTTGATTTCGAAAAATTCTTTGATTTTAATGTTAATATAGGATTGCTTACTTTGATAAGTACTATTTAAGAGGCAATTACTAAATCTACGCGAGAGTACACGCGGCGCAACTTTGAACATGTCCTTGGATTAAGGATGACATAATAGCAAAACTGAAAAAAGGACTCATACTACCATAAACTGAGACAGAAAAAAAACGAACACATATTACTTAGAACAGTTTAAGTATTAGAGAAATAAATGCATGGCTTTGATGAGAAAATGGAAAAACATTTATCACACTAGCCTTGTTACTTGAATTGGAAGGGACTCTAAACAAGTATGGAAGACGAGAGGTTATAAGAGCAGGGTGTGTTGCTGGGCAAGTTGGTTTGACATCCTGAACGTGCAGCGCTGGCAGACGAGGGGCAAAGGAGAGACGACACAGGGCGCTTGACTAGCAACTTCGAAGGAGGGCGATCCGCACCGTACCCATTCATACCGAAACCCGTGGTTGCAAGTCAAGGCAACTAACAACAAATAAAAGAGGGTAAGCGCACACAGTACAGAAGCAGGAAAACCCAGGAAGGGTTCAGTCATTCTTGTCGGCCAGCTGGTACACCGCTGAGGACACAAACAGCAAAGATCGGCATTGAAGGGGGCAAGGGGGAAGAACAACACTTGGTGAAAAAGGGAGATTACACGCGCCGCGAGTCCTGTGCAGCTTGGTGATGACAGAGATAAAAAGATAAAAACGATAAGATGCGAAAGGCAACGACGCGAAAGACATTAAAAACTCAGAAGACGGTGTGAAGACGCTCATAGCAGGAATGAAGTGAAATGGTGGCTGAAATGGGGGAACAATTGAGAGTCTAAAAGCATGCGATGAAAGCCTACTGAACAAACACGGCCTAAAAAGATGCGATGCAAGCCAACAAGGAACACGGCTAAAAAGTGGGTATGAGGGTAAACCATAAAATCGACCTAAAAGAACAAAGATGGCTAAGGCAAAGAGAGGAAAGAAAGCTAGAATAAAAGAATAGAAGTAGTGTCCCCAAAATATTTAAAAGAGAAGTGGCGAAAGACTTCGGGGGTGACAATGAGCCGCGTAAGGAACCAAGGCGCTAAATTACACTAACTGGGAAAGAAACGCAAACTCCTTTTCTAACAGGGCTACTGAGGGCGTACTGACGCATACGTCTTGTTGCTTGTTGATGAAACGTGCCTCAATTATTTCCCGATTGAGTTGGTTGCTGCTCTTTGCGAGAATTTTGTTCTTTTTTTTAAACATCGGAGGGCGCCGGCGACAAGGACTGCAGTCAGGAACGTGGACGGCTAAGTTGCTGGAATTAGCTTTGTCTTCGAGCAATCTCTTATTAATACATCGACCAATCTGGCCCTGCCGCAAGACAAAGGGATTGAGTACACAACTCCTACGCTGCAACTTACGAAGGGGTCACGGTGCCTAACGGGGCATTCGCGAACTGTTTCACCGGAACCGTTCACTCTCCTGCAGAGTCTAGAGAGGCGCTGAGGGGCTGAAAAAACAGCGTCCACTCCTATACTTTTCGTCCAATCTTTTTGAGGTTGTGGGAAACCTGTTGGACGTAGGGAATAACAGCGAGTTGAGTTTCTTGTTGCGTTCCCTTGTATGCGACCGGGAGGGGGGGGGGGGGGGGTTGCAACAGTTGCAAAAGTGGTCTCAGTAAATAAAACAGGTTATCCTTACAGCCCTTCTAGCTACAGGCCAATAGCTATGTCGAGCGTGATCAATACGCTGTTTGAGAAAAAAAGAATCTTTGCTCAGCTAAATACTTTCTTGATGCCAACAAAGTAATTTGACCCCAGCCGCATGGCTTCGTCTCTAACACATCTACGTCCGCAGATGTAATCATTTTTTCAGTACTTAATATATCTGCTTATCGTAAGCGAAGCTTTGTAGTAGGCCTATTTGTAAGCATTAAAGGGGTTTTTTACAGTATTGCGGACTCTTCTATGTTAACGAAAATCCAGCAATATTTCATACGTAACACGGTTCTACATTTTTTCTCTGCTGCTTCTTATCAGCGCATCAAGTTGTCTTTCAGGAGTTAGTCCAAATATCGAAGTGGCGCACGACAGGGTTCTGTTTTTTGGTCTCTATTGTTGTTTCTTTTTTTCAATAACTTCCCGAAAGCACTGAATGCTCGAAGGTTTTTGTGTACGCAGATGCCACTGTACTTATATTTAACTGAAACTCGCTTCCGGTAATAGGAAAAGGTGCAAAAAACGAACTACCACGAATTTTAACTCGGTTTCGCAATAACCACTTAGAAGAATGGCCTGAGGGGCGAGTTGGTGCATGATGAAATGATCAAAATTTGACCAGCGCTGCGACTAGGAACAAGAACAGAGAAGGAAGGACAAGGACAAGCGCTACTAACAACTGAAAGTTTATTTGAAAAAACACAGATTATATGCACACAACTGACAACCCAAAGCGCCTGCGCTTCCCGCAAAAGCACGCAAAAGAAAGTTAAGAATCTAGATACAAAATTTCGCACTCATGTAAGTTTACAGATGGTGTGCTCACGCACGTGTCGCTGTTCTTGTGAATGTGATAGGCTTCACACAACTCCCTAGTCAGCTGATCTGGATGTCTGAATTTAATCTTAGCCCTGTTAAGCAGTGGAAAGCATGCTTTTTTATTAGACACCTTGGACCCACCGGGTTTGTTCAGATGACAATCTCTGTAATGAAGGGACACTAGGGAGTTGTGTGAAGCCTATCACATTCACAAGAACCGAGACACGTGCGTTAGCACACCATCTGTAAACTTACATGAGTGCGAAATTTTGTATCTAGATACTGAACTTTATTTTGCGTGCTTTTTGCGGGAAGCGCAGGCGCTTTGGGTTGTCAGTTGTGTGCATATAATCTGTGTTTTTTCAAATAAATTTCAGTTGTTAGTAGCGCTTGTCCTTGTCTTCCTTCTCTGTCCTTGTTCCTAGTCGCAGCGCTGGTGAAACTTTGAAGATATACCAACTGGCTCAAACCACGATTTTGCTCCATGATGAAATGAACGGCGGCGCAAAAAGGACACTAACAAGAAAGGGGACGCCACATGCGCCCGCTACCAACTGTTTATTGCATGGAAAGGTGGCATATTTAAACACACAGCTCAGGCATGACACTCATCGCATTATCGCTCCGAAGCCAACACGTGGAAAATTACAGCAACATCAGGATAACAGACAAGAAACCTTTAACCTCTGCAGATTCTGATAGCAGAAATTAGAGGAGGCCAGCTCGTAGCAAAAGCAGTCAGAAACCATACACCGAAAATAAAAATAAAAAGTAAAAGCGGTAAAAAAACAAATGACAATCGTAGCAAAGGCAGAGTCAAACGCATTAAGCAAAAACAGTCAGAACCCAAAAAACAAAACAAAAAAAAACAAAAAGGAAAAGACAAAAAACAGTAACAAAATTAACAACGCGCCTAAACAAACAACAGACGGCCGCTAGAAATGCAGGGCTGAAAAGATGCACAGTACATGACGTCACAAAAAACTGTCAAGAAAGGACACTTCATTTCTACGGAGGGATACCGAAGAGTCGCTAACACAAGTGCTTAACTTCTTTTTGATCATAAAAGCATCAAGAATTTCACGTGCCACCTAATCGCGACTCCTGCCCAGAATCCTTATCCCGGTAAGCACTGGCTCACACTTGCAATCTTTACAATGTAGGGGCAAATTCGACCCGCCTCCGTTTTCTAACGACTTTTCATGCTCACGTGTCCTGTCGTTAATGCAGCCACCCGTCTGGCCTATATAGACCCCCCGCACGTCAGTGGGATTTCGTACACCACTCCGACGGCACAAGAAACGAAATGTTTGCCGTGCCTCTTTTCGCACATGGCATTCTTCTATTGGCTGATCCGCGAGCATAACCCGCTCAGCTTTTTTGGCGCAGAGAAAGCAACAGGGACGTCATACCGGCCAGGAACCTTCTTCAATCTGTGCGCCACTCGGTGTATATAAGGGACCACTTGTGGTCGCCTTGATCCCGGCTTAGGATGGGATTTTTTCTTCTTGCCTTTCATTTTTTGAAGGAGGGTCTGCGCTACGCTGCAAACAACAGAACACGGGAAGCCAGCCATTTGAAGCCTTTCGACCTGATTGTTGAAGCCATGTGAGCACAGGACTTAAGCAATGGGGACTCGAGGCAAAGTGAAGCGATCGCCCTCTTGATTGCCTTGGAGTTCGCCGGTCCGTACGGAAGCAGTTCCTTTTTTGCTCGTGGGGAATACTTCCAATAAACGCGCCCTTCTAAAAACTTGATATTAGTATGTAAAAACTGCAAGCTGGAAGTTCATGAGTAAAAGCCAGCCCTTTTCCCTGTTGTCTGAAAACAGAAAGATTCTTTCCACTGTGCTGGGGAGCGTCAAAGCAGAGTTAGTACTTTTTAGTACCACCAAGAAGTCGTCCACGTATCTGAAAATTCGCAAGACTTGGCCACTGTCAAGGGAAGACTGAGCTAAAGTGCTGTAAATAGTTGATAAAAATATAATACACAATGCAGGGGCGACACAGGAACCGATGCAGATGCCTCTTCTCTGCAAGTACATTTTTGTTTCAAAGGAAACAAACGTAGACCTTAGGTAAAATTCAAGTAGTGATAAAAAATTGTCAACACTTAGTCCAGCTGAGTTCTGAACCGCTTTGCACACTAAAAAAACAAGTATGCGACTTTTTATTCAAAACACGGATTTGTTGATTTAAGTAATTTTTTTGCTGTTATAATATTTTTTTTTCAAATTGAGCTGTTTACTTTCATAGAATATATGAAGGGAGCCAACGAAAAAGATTCAGGGGGGCACTTTGTTGACCTAAAGTGCGCTGAGGCGGAAGCCTCAAGCGCAGTGTTGCTGCTTGTGCCACTGGTGTGTGGCTAAGCTTCGCCCCTAAGAGTGGAACGCGACAACGTCTTGCAACGCTGCCAGGGAGTCCACAGAACGCCATCGCCCGTTCGGCTCTACGGCTTGCTCGTCGGTAAATTGCTTTTTGGGGAAAGGAAATCTATCACTCTCTCGCATATCTCGGTGGTAATCTGAACCTCGCCGTAAGGGAAGGGAGGAAGATGGGAGTGAACGAAGACACCGTATTCACTAGACGCGCCCTTGTTCATTCCAAGCTTGTATGGCGGAGTGGTTAGCGTGCTCGTCTCGGAATCCGCAGACCCTGGTCGTTATGTTAAAAGAGACTTGGCATTACGATGATTTTTGTACCTTTAATATGCCAGAAAAGAGGAGATTCTGGTAGGACAGAAACCCGGGCAAGTTGGTACGCTCTCGTGGTGAATCTACCAGCGCGAAAGGCAGGGATGAGGGAGCAGACAGAACGATCACGCTGTCTTCATTCTCGTCCCTGTCTTTCGGGCTGATAGATTCACCGTGAGGTCATATCCTATCTAAATTGGGAATTCGAACGTGGTAAAGCTATTTCCTTATTAATAAGACCGCGAATACAATGTTGTCTACTGCCTGAATTTTGTTGTTTTCCAATTTATTGGAGATGATTTGTAAAATTGCTGTTTCTTACATAACCTACCTACCTTATCTACCTAACGTACGTAGCCTACCTTAGCTACGTTACCTAACCTGCCTACCCTACCGTAACTACGTTACCTAACCTACCTGCCTGCCTGCCTGCCTGCCTGCCCGCCCGCCCGCCCACCTATCCACCCCCCCTCTTACGGGAAAAGGAAAAAAAATCGCATGATTGCCCTGCGAGCATTGAGAGCTTGGGTGTATGCGACGGCGCATCGCGGCAGCGCATGCGTGCCTTCATGTGCGCATACCTCTCTTGCAGTTGAACCCTGACGTCAATGCCTTCCAGCGGAAGTTCGTGCGCGAGATCCGGAGGTGCGACGAGCTGGAGAGAAAACTGAGTAAGTGCGTCACTGCGCCTTTTGTAGTAGCGTGAGCTACACTGGCCGAGGTTGAGCAGTTTCGCGTGGCTCCTGGAGAGCCGTGCTGCGCATGCGCGAGGAGAAAGTGACGTCACTCGCATTCCCCTTCCTTAAAATGATCGGAGTGTAAACGTATAAAACGCCACCGCCCATGAACACAACGAACACCGACGGCCTATGGCGTTTCTGGCACAACTTTGCCAGCCCACATTTCTCTCTCCCCTCACCCCACGTACGTATAAGCGCGGTTCAGGCGTCCCAGGGCGCCATTATGCGCACTTCCCTTCCTTAAAATGATCGGAGTGCAAAACGTTGTCAAAGCCAACGCCAATGAACACAACGAACACCGACGACCTATGGCTTCAATGTCACGTTGCTGCCACAACGTTGGGAATGCCAACGCATGCAGCTCACATGTGTCACTACCGCCACGTAGCTTAAAGCGTGACTGAGGTGTCCACTGTCCCAGGGTGCCAGTGATGCGCCTTTCCTTTGGTTTCGAAGCTCCCGCTCTTGTTCGGTTTCGTTGCTTAAATCGCGACTAAGGTGTCCACTGAGCCAGGGGGCCCGTTATGCACCTTTTCTTTCCTTCGCTTTATCTGTTTCGGCGCAGCTCCGGGGCGGCTGAAGGTCGCTCAAGGTCAAAGCGACGTGGTCGGCGAAACTCGCGGAACATGCCGTAGTAAAGCTTTCGTTTTTTTGATTTATCAAATACTGCCGGCTGCCCTTCGGCGGCCAAGGTAGGAGGGGGTACAAACAAAAGACAATAAAAATACACTGTTGGCGTTCACATGAAATTACAAAATGAACAGCCCCGCCGCGGTGGCTCAGTTGTTACGGCGCTCGGCTGCTGGCCCGGAAGACGCGGGTTCGATCCCAGCCGCGGCGGCAGAATTTCGATGGAGGCGAAATTCTAGAGGCCCGTGCACTGTGCGATGTCAGTGCACGTTAAAGAACCCCAGGTGGTCGAAATTTCCGGAGACCTTCACTACGGCGTCCCTTATAGCCTGAGTCGCTTTGGGACGTTAAACCCCAATAAACCAAACCAAACAAAATGAACACTATTCATAATCAAAAGAACAACATCAAACGAAGTTAAGCAGTACATGGTAGATATGCTGTGGGGAGAGCACATATGAGCAGCAAGAACTGTGATGAAGCCCGAAGAAAAGACGTGCGCAAGCAAATACACGTTAAAAAAAACAAGAAGACAAAAGATACAGTAGAGTTCTAGGCATCGCTTTGCCAGCTATCGGAAGGAGCACTTTCTGCAATGCTTATGTGCGCAAAAAATGAAGCAACGATATGGCGCATTATGTGACATGATTTTTTGAGCAGTTAAAAATGAGTCGATTGATGGCATGCTCACTATTTCAGGTGGAAGTGGATTCCATTCTGCTATGGTTCGCGGGAAGAAGGAGAAGCGGTGCGCGTTAGTTCTAGTTAGTGGCATAACAATTCGTTTCTCATGTTTGCATCTGGTTAGTCTGGTTTTGTTAAACTGTGTGTAGGTGCTAACATTCATTTTTGTTCTATTGTTGATTACGCTATGAAGCACTGCACTGCAGCCGGTGCATCCTGCGTCTTCTTTCGAGTGTTGGAATGCCGTTTCTGTCCCCAAGATTACTAACAGATATATGCCCCCCATACGCGTTGTAGATGAATCTTATCGCTCTTCTCAGGACACATTCAATGGCATCGATATCTGATTTAGTGTGTGGGTCACAAATAATATCGCCATATTCCAATAAATGTCTTATTAGCGATGTGTATGCCACTAACTTGGTTTCAGATGTGCAATGTATCAGGCGACGTTTCAACAGCCAGAGGTTCTGAGAAGCTGCCGAAACGATATGCTCAATGTGGCTTCTCCAGTTTATAAGAGTTGACGTAATATGTATTCCCAGATATTTGAACTCAGCGACGGGTTGAAGTGCGACATGGTTTATTTTGTGTGGGTTCTTTTTGCGAGTTAGGGTCCTTTGAGTGCATTCGGAGATATTTGGTTTCATGTGCCACGTAGCACACCAACTATTAATTAAGTCCAACAAGTTATTCAGGACGACTTGGTTAGCCGGAGTCTGTATCCTTAGGTACACAAGGCAGTCGTCGGCAAAAAATCGACAGCGAACTGAAAAATTAAACTGCAGGTTATTAAGGTAGATAAGAAAGAGTAGCGGGCCAAGTACTGAACCTTGACGAACCCCGGAAATAACTGATGCTAGATGCGAAGGAATATTATGTATCTCAACGTTGTGCGAGATACGCTTGGATACAGTTCTTGATTTGGTCATTTTTTAGGAGACTGCGTACAAAAGAGCAGAAAACTTAGCTAGTTGGTTCATACTTCTTGGTGGGAACAGCCGAAATAACAAAACGCAGACACAGAAAGGAACACACAGAACGTAGACGAAGCTACGTCTACGTTCTGTGTGTTCCTTTCTGTGTCTGCGTTTTGTTATTTCGGCTGTTCCCACCAAGAAGACTGCGTACCTTTGATAATAAGTTACTATGGGATACTCGGTCAAAAGCTTTTTCAAAGTCGAGGAAAACCATGTCAGTTTGCTCACCTTTGTCTAGTAGCTCCATCAGCTCATTTGTCGTGTGAATAAGTTGAGTTACCGTCGACAGACCGCGGCGAAACCAGTGCTGAGCGCAAGAAAAGAAGTCATTAGCTTCCAGAAACGAAGATAAGTGCTTGAAAAGAATATTTTCCATAATTTTGCGACAAGATCACAATAAGGAGACTGCTCTATAATTTGTTGCACTGAGTTTGTCGCCTGAGGCATGAATAGGTACTCTTTTAGCAGTTTTCCAGTCTGTTGGAATTTTTGCTTTCCGCAGACTTTCATTAAATATAACAGAAAGTTGCAAAACGCACCACTCTGCGTATCTGTAGAGGAACGTATGTTGTATACCATGTGGCCTAAAGACTTCTTAGTGTTCAGGTTAAGTTTGGCTGAAAATACACCTCCCTCAGTGATGATGAGATTCGGCATTTCAAAACCAGTCTGATCAAATGCATTGACGTTGTGATTACAAGGAAGATACACGGACGAAAAGTAGTCGTTAAACGCAGCAGCTATTGAATAGCTGTCAGTTTCTTCAGAGGCGTTAATTGTTAGCTTAGATACACGATCTTTTTTCTGAGTTCAATACCTCCAAAATTTTCTCGGGTCAGCATTGAGGAAATTGCGTATACGAATGTTCAAAAAGAATGTTCTTGTGTCCCTGTTCCTGCGCTGTTTTTTTTCTCAAGATGTACCAACTCGCTGAACTCGCCGTTTTACTGGTTTTTTTTTCTCTAAAAAAGAGCAATCAGACAGTTTAACCTTCGAGCGCAGTTCACTGCGCAAGTACTGAATGTTATCGCTGCCATTTGTATTGCCCGAACGTGATAGACGTTTTACGCGGCTCTTCAAGTGAAGGATTTCACGCGTAATCCACAGGTTATGCCTTGTCTGCTTTGTGTGTTTCATTGGTACAAATCTTTCGAGGCATTCGTGTACGACGCTCTTAAAGAAAATCCACAGCTGATCAACTCTCGCAGTTCCAGCTGCTGGGTTGTGCTCAAAAGTATAGAAATTTCTTTCTAAGAATTCGAGAATGCTTTCGTCTGGGGCGTCCTTGAAATTGAAGAATGACTTGGAAGTCTTTGGGAACACAGAATGCGTCGTGTGGCTTGTGAAAAGAACAGTTTTATGATCCGATATTCCGGCTATTTATTTATTTATTTTTTATTTATTGATACCCTCAGGGTGGGAACATTACAGAGGGGAGTGGGTTATTACAACGATGCTCGCCAAGAACTTAAGAATGCTTTCATGGCTAAAAGGAAAGCTTTGAATGGACCTGACGAGAAGCGGTACATCTGTGAAAATATGACGTCTCGGTCTAAGAAGCTGCTTACATTTGCTAAAGAATGGGCGAAAGGAGCAGACTACAAATTTGTGTGGCACACAGGCGGCAAGGTTCTCGTGCGCAGGGCTCCAGGTGAAACAGCCACAGTGATCAAATGTGAAAGTGACTTGGACGCTCTACATTCGTAGACGTCCTTTCCACTTTGTAGCTTTCTGAAACTTTCTCTCCTTATGGACAGCTTGCAATCTATACCAAAAGAACAATGGTTTACTCTTCATAACTTGGGTTCAAAACGACTGAGCTGTGTTCATATGAATGTCCAGTCACTCAATAAGAAAATTCCAGAGTTGGAGGCCTACTTTGCTGGCATAAACATACACTGTGATGTTGTTATGTTTAGTGAAACATGGTATAATGAAGATTCTGAGGTATTTAGATTGCCCAATAAAAACACATTTTATTTGAACAGGGCATCAAGACGTGGCGGAGGTGTTGCAATGTTGATAGATGACTCTATGAAAACTGATTTGTTATCTGATTTCTGTTCCGTGACCGATGACTACGAAATGCTCTGTGTTGAAGCCAATTGTTTACTTTTTGCTACATGTTATCGGCCCCCTGATGGAGACCATAGTGCATTTTTCAATTTTCTTGAGAAATTTTTTGTCTTTGCAAGTCAGAATAGGCAGAGAGTTATAATTGGCGGCGATCTCAACATTGATATCAAAGGTGCTACTCGCAAATCAATTGACTTTGAAAGACTACTTGCATCCTATGGATACGCGAATGTTATAAAATCTGAAACAAGGATAACTTCCACGTCAGCTACTTTACTTGACCTTTTTATCACAAACTACGATCTGCCATGTGTCTCCAGTGCCGTACTAAGCTGCTGTATAGGTGACCATATGCCAATATGTATGTCCGTTAAAGCACCCGAAAGAGCACCGAATACGAAGAAAGCATGTATAAACTTGCAAAGCATCACTGAAAACTCTCTAGAGGCTTTCCGCATCGACATACAAGGTACTTGCTGGGATACCGTCTTTTTACAACATACAGCACAGGAGGCTTATGATACCTTCATAAGTCACTTTGTGACAGTATACAGGAAACACTTTGTCTCTAAAGAGCAAAAAATAAATAAAAAGATTCGGAAGCCTTGGGTAACCAATGAGCTTTTAAGGAAAATTAGAAAACGAGACAGGTTGTATGCGAAATTTCTAAAAACTCGAGAACCCTCACATCTCAAATTGTTTAAGACCTTCAGAAATAAGTTAACCAAAGAGTTAAGAATAGCAAGAGACGCGTATTATATTCAGGAACTTGTATCCTGTACCGGACAAACGGCTAAACTGTGGAACAAGGTAAATGCTCTTACAGGACGGAAACAGAAGGGGGAACAACCACAAGAGATTTCGTTAAATGGACGCTTAGTGAGAGACCAGGAGCTTGCTGATGCATTTAATCAGTACTTTGTAACAAAAGATACTGACCAGAATGCTCGTCCTAGCAATGACCTCACTGCACCTAGAAACAATAATTCCATTTTTTTCGCGCCAACTGACAGTGAAGAGGTGTGTTCCATTTATCTCAACCTTAAAAATTCACGCAGCTGCGACATGGACGACCTACAGATACGGCCTGTTAAATATGCCATACATGAACTCGCCCCTATACTGGTGTACATTTATAACATGTGTATCTCTTGCGGGGTTTTTCCCGACAGAATGAAAACCGCAAGAGTAATTCCTATTTTTAAAAAAGGCGACAAACAGAATATAAAAAAACTACCGTCCAATATCGATTCTCCCCATTTTTTCTAAAGGTTTTGAGAAAATTATCCTCAATAGGCTGTCTTCATTTTGCAGTAAACACCAGCTTATAACCGAAGCACAGTATGGATTTCAGAAAGAGAAGTCCACAGAACTAGCGCTTTTAGATCAGAAAGAGCACATATTAAGAAACTTTGAAAACAAGCTTTTAACTCTCGGTATATTTGTTGATTACACTCAGGCGTTTGACCATATCAACCACAATATTCTCCTCAATAAACTAGAATGGTACGGCGTAAGGGGCACACCTCTCGCTTTATTATCTTCCTACCTCAAAAACAGGCACCAATTTGTCTCATTAAGCGAATTCAAATCGCAAACCCAGG
This sequence comes from Amblyomma mixtum, assembly GCF_055824585.1. Lineage (NCBI taxonomy): Eukaryota > Metazoa > Arthropoda > Arachnida > Ixodida > Ixodidae > Amblyomma > Amblyomma mixtum. The sequence goes on from NC_143021.1 coordinate 168,273,537, forward strand.
GCATAATCTCAGGTGTACCACAGGGAAGTATTCTCGGGCCGCTACTTTTTAACATTTATGTTAATGTTATAGTATCGATTTATCAAGAAGCAAAATTTATAATGTACGCAGATGACACGAGTATTTTTTTATCATCCCGCAATTACACAGAATTAATAAGAATGGCAAATGAACTTCTCGGGAGACTTTCGATTTGGTCGAAAAAAAATTGCCTACAGGTTAATTGCAGTAAAACAAAAGCAGTAATTTTCCGAACTCAAGGAAAAGAAATCCCACAGTACCGTAATATACTGTTCGAGTCTATGCAAATTGAGGTTGTTAACTCAATTAAAATTCTTGGTGTAACCTTCTCCAGCAGCCTACAATGGGACGAGCATGCAGATTCAGTCCTCAAGAAGCTAAGCAGTACGGTTGGAATGCTAAGTCGCAATCGACACATTTTTCCTACTTTTGTTAGAATACTTTTGTATAATGCCTTGTTTGCCTCGCACATTAACTATGGTCACTTAGTATGGGGTACAACGACACAAACAAATCTTAATGATATATTAATCATGCAGAAAAGGGCTCTACGTATCATTGCCAATGTATCCTTTACGGAACACACTGAACCACTCTTCGAGAAGTATAACATAAGAAAGATTCACGACATTTACACATACAGACTTCTGCGGGATTTTTACTATAGCAGCAGGAAGCATAATTTTACGTTAGTGAAAATCGCGAACCTGCATCAGAATGTACCTGCCTACACTACACGCCGCACGGAAATATGGAATATTTCGAGATACAGAACTAATTATAGCAAACAGATGCTTGAGAATAATTTACCAAGGTAGTTAAATTCCCTAATTGAAATGGGTATCGACATTCTAAGCATGAACCCGTCAAACTTTAAAGCCTTCATGCGTTCCTATACTGCATAAAATGTAATATATTTTTGTCTTTATTATTTCTTTAATACCTCTGTCTCTCCTTCATACATATTTGTGAATGTTTCTTTGTTTTGTTTTGGGCTTTCTTTATTCACTTCTTGTGTTCTGATGAGCTGACTGCCACCGCCGCTCTGCCAAGTGTACACCAGGATGCAGGACCGGTCAAGCCTCCAGGAGGCTTTTTGCCTGCCATCCTCGACATTATATCTGTATGGTGTAATGTTGGAATAAATATTTGAATTTGAATTTGAATATATACGAACACTAGTAGCTATTGAGTAGCCCAATCCATACATTCTTGGGAAGCATTTGCGCCGATGACGTACGCCGGTAAAGCTGAACAGCGGCTGTCAAAACCTGTCAGGCGACATCAAAGTTTGTCGGAAGCTTTCTTCAGAGCCTGACGACAAAAATGTTTCCCGGTTAGGCTTAGGCACTCTCGCTGGTAAGCGAGTGTGCAAGCAGTCGTGGCTGCACTTTTTGAGTTTGTTCGTTTAGTTCTATGCTGCGAAGGCACTGCAAACCCCCTCACCGCTGTACTTCTTTGCATGAGTTGCCGGCGCCGTGGCTCAGTGTCGTGCTCGGCTGCTGACCCGAAGCGACGCGGGGTCGACCCCCTTCCGCGGCGGTCGAATTTTGATGGAGGCGAAATTCTAGAGGCCCGTGTTCTGTGCGATGTCAGTGCACGTTAAAGAACACACTACGGCGCCCTTCACAGCATTAGACGCTTTAGGACGTTGTCACGTAACCAATCACTGCGTCCGCTCATGACGGATACCGTGGCGCCGTGCCTGCCTGCCTTCTGCGCTTGAGTGAGCAAGGCTTCCTTTGTTGGCGTCACGCAGCAGCCCCGATGTGTTCACTCGGCTTCCAGCTGCGCCGCAAACGAGAGCGACCAATGGGAACGACCCCTCCCTGAGTGAGGCGGTAAGACAACGCCTCGCGGCAACTGGAGCAGGCGGTTCCGCGGAAGTGAGGAAAGCGGCTTGTGTTTCTACAACTCCCCATTTGTTAGTTTAACGTGGCGGGGATGATGGGATTCAAAGGAAGTCGTCATCAGGCGATGATTTTGGGAGGTTTCTTCGTGAATCAGTCACTTCTAATGGATTTTTCATGCTTTGAAAAAAAAATTAAAGGAACTCAGTTAAATTTCTCCTGGAATAAGCCTACTTGGCACCTACGAATCATCAAGACGTTGCAGCGTACCATCAATTGTCGTGCAGTCAACATCGTCCAGACGGAAGCTCGACCGTCAGCATGATTTTGTTGCGCATGAAGCCATTCAGAGAAGCAGCTGAGAAAATACGATAATTTGGTTTCAGACTTGTCTTCAGCTGTGCACCGCTGAGCAGTGCGCGATGGATCGTTTGGAAGAGAAGTTTGACATCACTACGGGGAATCCTCGACATGTGATGCAGCAATATGACAAAGGGATCCCAGAGTTTGTAAATAATGGTAAATAATAGTAATACTTGGCATGTAAACAATCCTCCGCGCTGCTGTCATACCCGAAAAAACAAATGCAGCATAATTATACGAAATCCGGAGACCTTGATACTATTGCCACGTATCATTGTAGTGTTCGTTCGTTCGCGCAAGGGCGCAGAGAAGGGGTGTTATCATTTTTGTTCGTGACGCGAGAAGCGACCGGACCAGTCTCGATTGATCGCAGCCATGAAGAGCTGCATCTACGTGTTTCCAGATAACTCTAGATGATCTCGACCTGTTATCTCGAAGTTTCGTTGCCGGCTTTAAATTGAGCGATGCCTCGAGCAGCGCGCATTCGTAGTTCGACGACTGACGAGCACGTCTGTTGCTTACGCTGCCGCCGAGTGATTCAGTTCTTTTGCGGGCGCAAGTCAGCCCAAATAAAGAGCTTCGTTTGCAAGTCTTGTTGGTGTCTTCCTGACCGCTGGACTGCCGTCACTACAACGTGACATCTGGTGGAGGTGCTGGGTAGCCTTCGATGTTCCGGACACCCCCTACAAGTCGTGACGCCAGCCCTCTGAGTCATTCACCGCAAGACCTGACTCCAGTCCACCACGCAAGCCGACGCCTGCTAGGGGACGCACCTGAGTTCGGGATTCTGCCGGACCCTACCCGGAAACGAAAACCAGTAGCAGCGTCCACCGTGAGCTTGCCCCAGGCGACTACTACAATCATTCTTCAGCAGCCCCGGGTGCCACCAACCTTCGACGCTTCGCCTGGTGCCGACCCGGAAGAATGGCTGGAACAGTTCGACCGTGTGGCTATATTCAACAACTGGGACGATGCCACGAAACTTAGGTACGTGTTCTTCGCCTTGGAGGGACCAGCAAAAGTCTGGTTTGAGAATGAGGAAGCTAACCTCACGAACTGGGAAACCCTCAAGGAGCAGCTTCTGAAGATCTTCACGAACGGCGTGCGAAAAGAGAGCCCAGCAGCTGCTACAGTCTCGCATACAACATCCAAACGAGACCGTTGCAACGTACACTGAGGAAATGCAGCGTCTCTTCCGGCGGGCCGACTCAGACATGGAAGAAGAAGAAAAAGTAAAGCTTCTTATGCGATGAGTCAAAGAGCAACTCTTTGCGGGCCTCGTACGAAACCCACCCAAAACCGTCGCGGAATTCGTCGAAGAGGCATCCACCATGGAAAAAACTTGATGCCAGAGCCCGCCAGTATGACCGCCAGCAGCGCTTTTTTTCAGCAAGCTGCATGGACACCGATAACAACGATAACCTGCGGGAGGTTATACGTGAAATTGTGCGAGAAGAGCTCCGACGATTGCTGCCAACGGCAACGCGTCCGCAGCTTTCACCGCTCACAGACGTCATCCGGGATGAGGTTCAACAGTCCTTGGGTGTGACGCCGACAACCACGCAGCCTCTGCAGCCCCCAGCCATGACTTACGCCGCAGCTGTGCGCCGTCCTGCACCTCGACGACGGGACCCAAGCCCCTATCGCCCTCAGCCAGCTGCGTTGGACCGCCGCCCTCTCGCCCCAACCCGCCCGTCCTACGAGCGTCGCACACAGCCGAGGAAATGCGACGAGTGGAGAACTCCCGACCAGCGCCCCCCACTATGCTTCCACTGTGGCGAAGCGGGTCACGTCATCCGGCACTGCCCATACAGAAGACTGGGCATCCGAGGGTTCTCTTACGACGCTCCACGACCCCGACCGGGCCAGCGACCAGCCGAAATGGACGAGTTTTTGCGTCGGGAAGGATGCTCATCGCCGAGCCGCCTATCACGTTCCCCGTCGCCATCGTCCCCGCGTTTGTATCCCCTAGCCGAGGTTACACGATGCGTGGACGCTCCCCGCACCCGAAGGTTAAACTCAATAATGCAGCCTCTGGAGGTGAGGTTGCTTCTGAGCGCAAGGTCAAAGATCCTCCATCGACGAAAACGCGAGACCATGCCTCAACTACGACGACGACGACGACGACGCAGCCAGACTTGAACATTATACCACCGTCCAGAGAAGTAACGTCGGAGTACGCCCACCGCAGTCTCACTGCCCGACAAAGCCGAGATCGTACACCGAAGACAACGTGCAATACGAAAACAAGAACAAGTGACCTTGAAATTATGGTCGACGGTCACGCGGTTACTGCCTTGGTGGACACCGGAGCTGACTACTCCGTCATGAGTGGGCCACTCGCTGTCCGACTAAGGAAAGTAACAACAACTTGGGATGGCCCGCTGATCCGCACCGCAGGTGGTAACCTGATTACGCCGTCAGGACGCTGCACCGCGAGAGTTACTGTAAATGGGAGAACCTATGCTACAATCTCCCTGGCCCTACAGCAATGCTCGCGTGACGTGATTTTGGGAATGGACATTCTGAATGAACATCGGGCGATCATCGACCTTCGATCTAAGTCTATCAAGGTTTCCACGGAGAACGCCGTACCTGCTGCGACGAGCGCAACTCATCACGTTGCTTTAAACGTCCTCGAAGAAGCATTGAGCGTGCCGCCCCGATCGAGTGTCCTCGCCTGCATAGGTACTGGAGACATCGAAACTGTCGAAGGCGTCATCGAGGGGAACACCCAGCTACTCCTGGATCGAGGACTGGCCGTCGCAAGGGGAGCCGCCCAAATCCGGAATGGCCAAGCCGAGGTGTTGTTAACCAACTTCACCGAAGAATACCGGCATCTAAACAAAGGTACGACGATCGCTTTCCTCGACGAGCTGGCAGACATCAGAGTCATATTTGCCCTACCCGACCAACCCGTAGAACCATCTGACCAACGCCATCAACCAACGTTTGATATCAACCCAGCATTACCGCGGAGCAGACAAGACCAAATACGCAGTCTTCTTCAAAAGTACAGCGATTGCATCTCATCAGCATCGAATGTGCGACGAACCCGGCTTGCCAAGCACCGCATTGTCAAAGACGAACACGCCCAACCACTGCGACAGAGCCCCTACCGCGAATCGCCGCTAGAACGCCAAGCTATCCGCAAGCAAGTTGAGGAAATGCTTCGTGGCGACGTCAGCCAGCCATCGAGGAGCCCTTGGGCAGCACCAGTCGTCCTAGTGAAAAAGAGACGGCACCCTTCGCTTTTGCGTCGATTACCGCCGCCTGAACAGCATTACGAAGAAGGATGTCTACCCCCTCCCCCGCATCGACGATACATTGGACCGGCTGTACAGCGCTAAGTACTTCTCATCGATGGACCTGAAGAGCGGCTACTAGAAATTGAAGTCGACGAAAGAGATCGCGAAAAGACTGCGTTCATCGCACCAGACGGACTCTTCGAGTTCAAGGTGATGCCATTCGGCCTCTGCTCTGCCCCAGCGACGTTCGAGCGAGTACTGGATACGGTGCTCGCAGGCTTGAATTGGCAAATTTGTCTAGTCTGCTTAGATGACGTTGTTGTCTTCTTCACAAGCTTTGAAGACCACCTCAGAAGGCTTCGGATAGTTCTGGAAACAATCAAGTCTTCCGGCCTAACACTGAAACGAGAGAAGTGCCACTTCGCCTACGAGGAGCTGATGTTCCTTGGTCACGTCGCAAGCAAGGATGGAGTTCGCCCAGCCTCAGAAGACGGCTGCTATCGCAGAGTTCCTACAGCCTAATGATAAGAAAGCTATACGCAGATTTCTTGGATTGTGCGCGTATTACCGGCGATTCGTCAAGAACTTTTCGCGCATCGCTGAGCCTTTGACCCAACTTACCAAGGCGGACGTGCCTTTTAAGTGGGAAATGCCGCAAGAGGAAGCTTTCAAAGAGCTAAAGCGCCGCTTACAGTCCCCTCCTGTGCCCGGGCACTTTGATGAAAACGCCGAAACCGAAATCCATACCGATGCAAGCTGTGTGGGCTTAGGAGCGGTGCTCGTTCAGAAAAATGGTGGAGAGGAAAAAGTTATCGCGTACGCTAGCCGTTCACTGTCGAAAGCCGAAGCCAACTATTCGACGACCGAGATAGAATGTCTCGCCATTATTTGGGCCACGTCGAAATTTCGCCCCTACCTGTACGGACGACCATTCAAGGTTGTGAGCGATCACCATGCTCTATGCTGGCTAGCCAATTTGAAAGATCCCTCCGGCCGCCTTGCTCGTTGGAGCCTGCGTCTTCAAGAATTCGACATAACTGTAGTTCACAAATCTGTAGTCCACGCAGACTGCTTGTCGCGAGCCCCCGTCGACCCAGCAAGCGAAGAAGACGACGGTGCTTTCTTAGGGCCATTCAGCCCGAGGACATCATCATCATCACCGGTAAGCGCCAGCAGTTTCGCACAGCAGCAGCGCTCGGATCCTGAGTTGCAAAGCCTCGTTGATTATCTGAAAGGCAAGACCGCATCGCCTCCCCGAGGGTTCAAGCGGCAACTGTCGTCCTTCGTCCTTCACAATAATGTCCTCCTGAAGAACTTCGCGTCCAACAGGACAGTACATCTTCTTGTCGTGCTCAAGAATCTTAGGCAAGAAATTATGCAGGCATGTCATGATGAGCCGACTGCAGGGCATCTCGGGATTGCTCGCACGTTGCACCGCATCCAGGAGAAGTACTGTTGGCCGCGGCTAGCTGCCGACGTTTCCCATTATGTGAAAACGAGCCGTGAGTGTCAGCGACGCAAAACGCCTCCGATTAGACCAGCCGGACTCCTGAACCCCATACCACCCCCAACTAAGCCCTTTCAGCAAATAGGAATGGACCTCCTCGGCCCCTTTCCGACCTCATCATCAGGTAACAAGTGGATCATCGTGGCCACCGACTACATGACCCGATACGCCGAAGCAAAAGCGTTGCCTGACGGTACCGCAACAGAAGTCGCAAAATTTTTTGTCGAACAAATTCTCCTGCGACACGGCGCCCCCGAAGTGCTGATCACAGACAGAGGAACGGCATTTACAGCGGAGCTGACACAAGCCATTTTAAACTACAGCCAGACAAGCCATCGGAGGACAACTGCCTATCATCCGCAAACCAACGGACTCAGAGAGCGTCTGAACAAGATCATCGCAGACATGCTCTCCATGTACATCGACGCCGAACACAAGACGTGGGACTCTATTCTGCCCTACGTGATCTTCGCCTATAATACTGCCACCCAGGAGACAACCAGGTTTACTCCATTCCAGCTGGTATACGGCAGGAAGCCCACGACAACACTCGACGCAATGCTCCCGCACGTTTCCGACGAAGACAACCTCGACGTCGCCGCCTACCTTCATCGCGCCGAGGAAGCCCGAAGACTTGCGCGGCTTCGCATTCAAGACCAGCAGCACACCGACGCCCGACGCTACAATCTGCGCCGACGAGACACGCATTACAAGCCAGGTGATCGTCTTTGGATATGGACGCCAGTTCGCCGCCGTGGATTCATCATCATCATCATCATCATCATTTTTTTTACCCTTAAAGGCCTCTGTTGAGGCATTGCATAAGGGGGGGGGGACAAAGCAAATGCAACTGAGAATAATACGTTAATACAACAAAACATAATTTAATACAATAAAATGAAAAACGATACATCACAATACAACGTTGGTGAATAATGAAGGGCGCAAGGCTGAATTAGGCGGTAACAACAACAACAACAAGAAAAAGAATAAGTGTAACTGGATGAAGTTGCGCGAAAAGTTGCTGCGACAAGATTGCGAAAAGATTGAGCGAAAAGTTGCTGCGACGCTACTTTGGCCCGTACAGGGTTCTCCGTTGCATCGGTGACCTCGACCATGAAGTCGTCCTCGACGGGACGACAGCATCTCAGCGACGCCGCACACGCCCGGAAGTCGTACATGTCGTACGTCTGAAGCCATATTATGAACGCTAAAGGACTCGAAGTTTGCATTCTCCGTGTTTATTTCCATTTTAATGCATCGAGACGATGCTTCTTTGGGAGGGGGGTAATGCCACGTATCATTGTAGTGTCCGTGCGTTCGCGCAAGGCCGCAGGAAAGGGGTGTTATCATTTGTGTTCGTGACGCGAGAAGCGACCGGACTAATCTCTATTGATCACAGCCATGAAGAGCTGCATCTAGGTGTTCCCAGATTACTCTAGATTATCTCGACGTGTTATCTCGAAATTTCTTTGCCGTATTTAAATTGAACGATGCCTCGAGCAGCGGGCATTCGTAGTTCGACGACTGATGAGCACGTTTGTTGCTTAGGCCGCCGCCGAGTAATTCAGTTCTTTTGCGGGCGCAAGTCAGCCCAAATAAAGAGTTTCGTTTGCAAGTCTTGTTTGTGTCTTCCTGACCGCTGGACTGCCGTCACTACAACGTGACACTATGAATTACAACAGCGCAGGAAACCAAATAACTGCTCTTGTTTTCCAGTGCAGCCACCGAATGGAGAATATAGCAGCCCATCATAACTTCCCGACGGCTGTGCAGTTGGAATGACGGCATCGCGCATGAAATGCGCTTAAAAGTGCCACAGTATTCGCCTACTACTATGAGCGAAGAGATTTCCAGTGCAGCCGCACTATTGCAGTCCGCACAGAAACCCGAGAGGGAAATGGCGGTTCGAGGAAGAACAAAGGGTGCCCCTCAACCTCAAAGGGGAGGTGCATCAAGTTTTCACCATCGGGGCCCACATGCTACTTGTTTTTGCAAGTTTTTGAGAACATTTTTGCAGAACCGTGTGATTTCTTAGGAACTTGGCTGTTGTAGAAAATTTCTTCTTGCGGCGGGAGCGAATCCGGGACCTGTCCGAGGCGGTGATCAGCTGTCTTGTTTGGAGTGCGCTTGTAATATACAGCCCAGCGGGTTTGTTGTTAAACTGTTCTGCGCGGCTGCCTAGCATATCTACCGATCCAATGTTGTCAGGATTCAGAACTCGAAGCCATTTATGGTTCGAGAGAGTACGGTCGCCCCGTGAGGGGGCTGCATGCGTCTGGCGGGGGCTGTACCACCTCCCCTGCCGCTTCAAGTCGATCGATTCGGTCTCGCCCCGCACCGGCTGCTCTCGTCGGCGTCTGCTGTGCAGAATAAATGCTTCCACTGTGGCAAGTTTGTCAGTAAAGCGCGAGAGCGTTGACATGACAGCAGTTTGGCAGACCGCTCAGCTCTTCCCAGCTCGGGCCTAAAACTGCGACATGACGACGAAGACACCTCAGTTACAGAAGCGCTCAAACACTCGGGTCTGAATATTTTGATAGCTGTCTAGCACCGGCAAAAAAAAAAATGCGCCATCATCTGTGTAACTGACACTTCCCTTTCTTTTTTATTTCAAAACTGAAATAGGTACAATGAAACTATGTGCAGTGGTACTGAACCCATAGCCAAGGCTAGTATCAGGTCCATCACAAAGACACCTTGCAAATGCGGCAGCTGGACAGAACCCTTATCACATAAATAAATTCAAAAATAACAAAAGCACAGCATACTCTGCGAGCATCAGTTTAATTCAAGTTCAAGTTTATTTTCCTTTCTTACAAAGGAGGAGCCGGGACTAAAAGCTGTGGTAACAGCTTGACTGAAGGTCCCGACTCCTTGAGACAGTGGCAGTACAGAAGGAAGGCGAGGGTCACATCATTTACATCTGTTAGTAATGCCATGGGTATGCGAAGCAGATCCACATTTACACGAAGCGCGAACACACATGCAAAACGAAAATCGCAATACACACATGTACTCAAAGCAAATGTTACACATAGCTAGAATATACAGGATAGATGTCCCAAACTTTGGACAAAAAAAATCGTGTCTGCTTCTTTCAGAGACTGAAATTGTCTCGGCAGTAGTCACGTATATTGTGTTTTGAATTTCTGGTAATATCAAAATTGTCATGGATTAGTTTGTTTAGCAAGACGGGAAGGTTGTAACTTAAGGACTGGTTCATAGAGTAAGTTCTTGGTGTTGGAGTGATCCAAGTTTCTTTGTATCTAGTGTTACGGCAGCTGTTATTTTCTCTCAGTTGTCCAAGTACAGTGAAGGGATTATCACGTTGTTGTGAAGAGTATTTATAGCATAATAGAAGCCTGTAAAAGTATAACGCGAAGATTGGAAGGATATCATACTTTATAAAGATATTTCTTGTGGGGAAAAGGAATGGCACATTTGCTATGGACCGGAAGGCTTTTTTCTGCAGCAAATGCAATCTATGAAGATTTGTTACCCCTGTTGTTCCCCAAAACCAAGCTGCAGTATTGGATATGAGTTAGTACTAACGCGTTGTAGAAAAACATCTTTACCCTTACTGGAAAAAGATGTCTATAGCGACCAAGTATACCTATAGCTGAGGAAACTTTCGAAGAAATGTGTTCTATGTGCGCATTCCAAGTTAGGTTGTGAGAAAAGATAACTCCCAGTGTTTTTACAGAAGTCACAAGCTCTATTGGTTGGCTGTTTAAGGCTATTTTGAGAGGCCTAGATATTTTCTTTCCCTTAGGGAGGTATAACAGAATTTGTGTTTTTGACGGATTTCGCTTGTTTTGCGTTCAACCTCGGCCTCGGAAATACCTGTGACAAAAAAAAGTTGTGTCATCCGCAAATGACACAACCTGAACATTACTAGCGCTGTAGACGATGTCATTTATATAAACTAAAAATAGCAAAGGCCCAAGAATGCTTCCTTGGGGCACTCCGCATGTTATATGGAGGGCAGGAGAGGATGCTGTGTTTATATCTAGATATTGGGTTCTGTGAGATAAGTAAGATTGTAATACCGTTAGCGCTAGGCCCCGCACACCATACCTTTCTAGGTTAAAAAGAAGAATATCGTGATTTATGAGGTCAAAGACCTTAGTAAAATCGATGTAAATACCCATGGTGAGCTTGTTTTCACTGAATGCCTTAATTATAATTTCTTTTTCAGTTAGAAGTGCTGTCTCCGTAGATCTTTTCTTCCTGAATCCATGTTGAAAATCTAGAAATAAGCGATTTTCGTCAAAATAAGAAGTCACCCTTTGATGTATTATCTTTTCGATGCCTTTGGAAAACACAGGCAGTATGGAAATCGGTCGGTAGTTTGTGAATAGGTTCTTATCACCTTTTTTAAAGGTGGGTATCACTCGAGCAATTTCCATTTCTGTAGGGAACACCCTAAAAAATATGTGCGTATATACATTTGTTGTTCACGCGGACATTCCTCGCACATCATCATCATCATCATCATCAGCCTGACTACACCCACTGCAGGGCAAAGGCCTCTCCCATGTCTCTTCAATTAACCCTGTCCTTCGCCAGTTGCAGCCACTGTATCCCCGCAAACTTCTTAATCTCATCCGCCCACCTAACTTTGTGCCGTACCCTGCTACGTCTCCCTTCTCTTGGAATCCACTCCGTTACCCTTGAGGACCAGCGGTTATCTTTCCTTCGCATTACATGCCCTGCCCAAGCCCACTTCTTCCTCTTGATATCGACTAGGATGTCATTAACACGAGTTTGTTCCCTAACCCACTCTGCCCGCCTCCGATCTCTTAACGTTACACCTATCATTTTCCTTTCCATAGCTCGCTGCGTTGTTCTTAACTTAAGCTGAACCCTCTTTGTTAGCCTCCATGTTTCTGCCCCATAGGTGAGTACCGTTAATATACAGCTGTTGTATACTTTCCTCTTGAGGGATATTGGTAAAGTGCCATTCATGCAGTTCAGGGTGCTAAGAATTCTCGCACATAGCCTTAATAAAATCATTTCGGCCCAAAATTTTCACATCCAGCCATCCTCAAAATTATATACTCAGCAAGAACACTTTGAGGGATTGTGAAGAATTACTTTTAACATCATTGGGATTTGCCATTCCATACTAGTGCACCGTTGAACTCAATGAGCCTTTTCCCATATGTATTGCGGCATACTGGTAAGTTAAAATGGTTTGAACTTGTAGCTTTAGTGTCCATTTTAGGAGTTTTAAACATACTATGGTGAAACGGCTCAGTGGATTGCAGTGTTTAAGAACTGTCTCTCGTTCTTTTAACTTATAAATAGAATGTAAAGGTAAAATATTGGCTGTCTGAAAAAGTGGCTTGCTAGGGCAAGTGCATTTGGATTATGTGATGATTCCTGGGCCTCTCTTTTGTAGTCGGACTATGGGTTCAATATATGTGGTGTATGTGTTGCCCCAAGACTCTGTGCAGTAACTTAACTGACTGTGTATGGAAGCAAAATATAATATGCGTACAATAGAGTAATCAAAACATCGTCGCGTTTTCAAGAGAATATGACATAGTAGTAATTGGTTAATGCGAAAAGGAAAATGGCGCAGTACACGAGCGGCTCCGGCTCAGTAGACGAGCGCCTTAACCACTGAGCTACCGCGGCGGGTCATCCATGTGCAAGTTCTGAACAAACTTGTTTTATGTAATTTCTCCAGTGCATGCCAGAATCAAAATGCACGCCTAAGTATTTAAAAATTGTTACATATTGTATCGGCTCATTGTTTACATGCAAGGTGATTTCGCTGCATTTTAAATTTTTTCCCCTAGCGCTGTACACCGTGTATTTTGCCTTCTGAGTGTTAACAGTGAGCTGGTTGGTAGTAAACCACTTTAAGGCCCTACCTAGTTCTTCGTTTATTTTTGATGTATAGTTCTGCTATTGAGTCTCCTATAAACACTAACGCCGCGTCATCAGCGCACATTAATGCTTGGAAATATTTTATGGCTGACGGAAAGGTTTGGTTTATTGAGGTTTAACGTCCCAAAGCGACTCAGGCTATGAGAGACGCCGTAGTGAGAGACGCCGTAGTGACGCCACCCCGTTTCAAAGGGGGCACTCCTATCCATCCATCCATCTATCCATCCATCCATACACGGGGCGCCGCAGGCACGCTCCGCTTAGTCATGTCTGAGGAGTTGTGTACAAGGCGTCGCTGGAGCGACGTGCTGCGCGCAAACGCCGGCGCCGTGCCGAGGAGACAGGCGAAGAAAGGCAAGAGCGGTTGGCTAAGCAACGCGCCTATGCCGCAGAATGGCGGGCCCGGCGGCGTTCTACAAGTTCTCTTTCTTTCAGTCGCAACAACAAGGCATCGCGCCGAACGGGTGGTGGCGTTCCTCCCTTCCTTTATGCTGCGGTTAGAGTGTCCACCGAGATGACAGGCAATTAGTGCGCCATTTCCTTTCCTCAAAAAGTCGGTAGCCACGCGTGACCTGTAGACGCGGCGCACTGCGTTCTTTCAGTTGGAGGCGCGGCGCGCTGTCGCAACCTACCAGGCTTAACCAAAGCTAAGCCCCCGCCAATTTTATGCGAAGCATATTACTAGAGGTACACTACAGCCTTCGCCGTGGTTATGCGCCGTGCACACCACGTGACATACCACGTGACACATGACGTCACGACAGAGGAAGACGGAGAGAGAGAGAAAGGAATTTTAGTGAGGGAAAGGAGGAGAGGTCGGCCGGTGGCAACATGGCCCTGGCCTGCTACTCCACACAGGGGAAAGGGAAGAGGAGGAAAAGGAAAGTGCGAATGAAGGCTGATGATGGAATAATACAATGAGTTTCACGGGTGATGTCTACACACACACACACACACACACACACACACACACACACACACACACACACACACACACACACACACACACACACACACACACACACACACACACACACACACACACACACACACACACACACACACACACACCACACTGGCTGGCCCTCGCATCGCGTTAGTAGACGCACATAAAACTCATAAAACTGGTGTCTGCAACACAAACACCGACACATGTCATTGACCATGTAGGTTGTGCACAGGCAGTCACAGACGAGTATCCAAGCCTGTTTCACACAAAAAGTTGAGCAGGGCCTTTATAACACGCCACCAATCAGAACGTCTCGTCCTGGCGCCCAGAAGAGTTTCCTCAGAGAGAGGGCGAGAGTCCAGATGTTTCACGGTCGCCTGGTACACTACAGCCCTTCGCCGTGGTTATGCGCCGTGCACACCACGTGGTACAGTGACGTCACACCACGTGACACATGACGTCACTACAGAGGAAGATGAGGGTCCCGCGCATTTCGAACGCGCGTTCACACTCGGTGTAGGTGAAACGCTTGCTCCACCGGGCAGGCGGACGCGGCTTCCGTGGCAATCCAGGCGCTCACCCAACGCGCGTCTCGGGGTTAGTCGGCGTTCCGCTGTAGCCATGCAGTTGTCTTCCCCCACGACGAAGGCTTCTAGTGGTTGTATTAAAAGGACCAAGTATTCAACCAAGGAAAGCCATGTATTACCAAGCCTAGCCATCAATATGCTTCGCATCTGACCAGGGCTAACCAAGTTAAGCCTCAGCTATTTTTTATGAACAGTTTCTCTATGTCCCCATTTAGTGCTTTGTACATGATGTACTTAGATTTTTTTGTGCTTTAACTCAATTTTCACTCAATTTTGATTTATTGATGTAAAAATTCAGTCAGTTGATTTATCCTGTGCTGCCAAATGCCGTCAGTAAGGGGGCAGTCGCCCCCGTCAAGCTGCTCTATGATGCAGCTTTTTCGCGGCTGCTCCTTTCCTTGTAAAATAGGAAAAATAAACTATTATTATTATCATTATATGGTTCGCGGACCAACAGGCTGACCTGCCATTGTGCCGATTTCGCTGTTAAGGTCTTAAGCGAGTACATCAAGTTCTGTAACCAATTCTGCCAGAACTTACTTTATACGGTTAGGCTGCTTCTCTCCCAGAGTTTTCGCGGTGTCACCAAGCGCTCCGTTGTTCTTTCTATTCATATCACAGCTCAATCGTGCACCGTCTTACTCTGCTGAAGAACTGATTAGCAGCACAGAGCGAAAAACGTCACCATGCACTTTTGGCCCCAGCAGCGACAGGCGAGTACAGGTGCATTCTTCTAAAACACCGAGAAGGCATTTCTCCAGCTTGTAGTAGATACAGAAGCGCGTCGTGTCAGCGTCCGAACTCCGTCGCTGCCGCTGCCAAAGTGCCCACCGAGAATAACGCCCACTCGATGCCGCGATCACAGCCTAGTCTTCGCAGCTGTCTCGGGAAATGGCAGCTCGTGCAACGGCGGGAAAAACGGACGCCGTCGAACAGTAAACTGTCCCGTCGAAGAATACGCTGAGCCACCCCAGGATGGAAACAAGATCCTTTTCACCGCAGCTCCTTGCTGAAGTTCGTGTGGGTCATCAGGCGCCTGTAAATTTCCAGTCAGGATAGATGCAGCACATTTACATGGGAGCCAGTAGCGGGGGCTTCTAGAGCAACACCGCGCGCCGCCCCTGCGCAAGCGCGGATGGTGTCGTTGCGGCAGGTGTGCCTTGAGATGGCCGGAACACGGCACCGCCGGGCACTCTCGAGGCCCAGTGGCGCCACGTGGTCAGCGGCGGCGGTACCCTCTGTGGGTTTCTAAGTGGACACAGGCCACCAACCACCGCGGGTTCGGGCTTCGCGCGAGCCAAGGGCCCCGATCAGCCGTCACCACACACACCCTGGGACACCGCTGCGGCGCACTCAACCTCCGCTGGCAGGAGAGCGATTCGCCGCAAAGAAATAGGCCTCCAAGTTCACAAAGGAGACGTTTATTCACGTCGTCCTTCAGCAGATACACAAACACTCAATCGTCACCCCGTCCCGGGGGCGCGCGAGGAGCAAGGCTCCGCTGCGCGCACGAAGCGACCAGAGTTATGCGCGCCGCTAGCACGCCGCTGCAGGAGAATGTCCCCGCGGCAGTGCTGTGATCTCTCTCTCGTGTCAACCGTTGGGCCGGTTGCGAGAGAGAGTGGGCAATCAACGCAAGGTACGCCTGTCTGAGGTCGCTGGACCCCGCTGGACAGGCTCGAGCCGCAGCAGGTCAGATGACACGTGCGGGCGAGCTCGAGTATGCACTGGTCCGAACGGCAAAGGCCGGCTCGGACAAACAGTAGCGTACGCACCTTACGCTGTCTCGGAGGGATCTCTCTCCGGGCCCCGCTCGGACGGTCGTGCGGTGCGCGGCCGCCAAAGCGGGTCCCGAAATCCCGCCAAAAGGCACCAATGGCAAAGGCCGTTGGGGAGCCGGGGCGGAGCTGTGGCCAAATGACAGTGATAAGTCACTTAGCCGCCTCTCCACCGCCTGAGGCGGTAGCAAAGGAAAGAGGAGAAACAACGCGGGAAGCCGGCACAGCCGCGCAAAGGCAACGGCGGAAAGCCAGGATTCCCACAGCTCTAAGCTCTTGCGCAACGACACCACAATGACCCCTGCAGCGCCAGTACAGACATCGATGGTAGTTAGCTGGCCACTGTGTTTAGAGGGTTCCACTTGAAAGCAACATTTCGTTTAACGACAATAGATTTGTGGTGGCAAAGTTGTCCACGAAGAAAATGGAATTTCTATGTGAGGGTGTTGTGAATTTAGGATTTCCGGATTGTATCGCTTTTTTTATACTAATAAATGTATCTTGCGCAACATCCTAAAACAACGCCAGCAAACGAAGCTCATCGCTGGAGTGCGGAGGAGAAGGGGCACAACTGCCCGTAGTCGTCGGTTCGGCATGCATCTGTCCTTTCTCTCCCTCTCGCACGAGTCAAGTGATGGGGTTGAATGAAAGAGCCTCCCTCTACGTATCCGTCGTGCACGCACCACCAACTTCGCTGTGCCACGGACCAGCGCGTGCTCGATATTGCCCCAGCCTGAAAGTGGGCCGGTGAGAACTGCAGACACCATGACCTCGGCGTATGCAGTAACCCTGATGTGTTCCATCTCTCCTCGCAGGATTCGTGGAGCGTGAGATCCGGCAGGACGAACTGGTCATTCCGGATGATGAAGAGGCCGAGCAGCGGCTACCCCAGGCCCGGGAACTGGTGGACCTCGAGGTGGGGGCTTTGTCGATGGCTTCGCATCGCCACCGTTGCGAATTTCCTGGTGGAGAGGGCAGCTCCGCTGCGCCCACTATGACGGTTTTGTGAGGGTTTAACGTCCCAAAGCGACTCAGGCTATGAGGGACGCCGTAGTGGAGGGCTCCGGAAATATCGACCACCCGGGGTTCTTTAACGTGCACTGGCATCGCACAGTACAGTTTCGCCTCCTGCGAAATTCAGCAGCCGCGGCCGGGATCGAACCCGCGTCTTTCGGGTCAGCAGCCGAGCTCCATAACCACTGAGCCACCGCGGCGGCTCCTCGCGACCATTCAGCAGATATAGTGTGCCATGAAATCTGAAGCACGTCCCTGCCCCAACGGATAGCGCGTGAGCGGTACAAAATGCACGTCGTCTTCGTTTGATTGCTCAGTGCGCAGCCTGCGTCGAAAAGAACAATGGCCGTGTTTGCGGAATTATAAGCGAAGAGGACCGCAGGGCCACTGAGAGTCCGCATTAGCGCTCTAGCGTCATACCGTTGAGGTTAAGGGTTCCAGAACTTTGGTCTTGTGGTAAAATACTAGGAGATGTCTATAACGACTTCCCAGAAGCCACAGTCCTTTATAAAATCATAATACAATTCCAATAAGGAAAGGTGACACGCAGAGAGACACGATCTCGCCAATGCTATTCAACGCCTGTTTACAGGAAGCATTCTGGGGCATGAAATAGGAGCGGCTGAGTATAAGAATTAGTGGAGAATGCCTAGGTGATCTCTAATTTGCTGATGACATTGCCTTGTTAAGTCATTCAGGACATGAACTGCAAAGTATGATAAATGAGTTAGACAGGCAGAGCAGCACAGTGATTTTAAAAGTTAACAAGCAGAAAACCAACGTAATGATAAACGATCTTGCAAGGTAAGAGCAGCCGGCAGTTGGTACCGAGGTGCTGCAAGTGGTAAGGAAATACGTCTACTTAGGGCAGGTAGTGACAGCTGATCCGGATCATGAGAGGGAAATGATTAGAAGAATAAGAAAGTGGTGGAGTGCATATGGCAGGTTCTCTCAGATCATGAATGGCAGTTTACCAATATCCCCCAAGAGAAAAGTATACAACAGCTGTATCTTACTGGTACTCACCTATGGGGCAGAAACGTGGAGGCTAACAAAGAGGCTTCAGCTGATGTTAATGACAACGCAGGGAGCTATGGAAAGAAAAAAGATAGGTGTAACGTGAAGAGATCGGAAGCGGGTGGAGTGGGTGAGGGAACAAACGCGGTGTACGGCGTAGCGGTGGTGAGGAGGACGGCGGAAGATCGCACGGCGGCTCACGCTATTCTGACGATGGTCGCGACTGCGGCACAAACGAGCCACGTGGCCAGCGACTCCTCAGGCGTAGCAAATTGTCTTGCGTGCGCCAGGGGTTGAGAGGCTGAGAGCGTGGGCGGGGAACCAGATGATAAGTGGGAGGGGCAGGTCTTTGGGGTTCTAACAGGTGGTGGGGAGGCCTGCAGACAGGAGCAGCAGGTGAGGGTCGCGCCACAGCATCGGCGTACGTTAAAGGAGCCGCGATCAGTGACTGCTGAGGAGGTGGAGGGGGCAGTACCTCGGCGACCTGCATGACACGCTGGAGGTTGGGAGTGAGCGGCGACGCAGGTGGGCTGGGCGACCTCCTCACGGAAGAACTGCTGAATGTGCTGGAGGAGCGACGGGTGGTCCAGAGCACCGTCCCCGGGAAGAATCAAGCTGCAAATAGTTGCCTCTTGCGGGTGGAAAGGCGCTGTTTGCGCAGCTCATCGAAGCTTTGGCAGTAGCTTATCACATCGGACACAGAGTGGGGAATTTTGACGACGAGCATCTGAAAGGCGTCGTCATCAATGCCTTTCAGAATATTTCTGATCTTGTCGGCGTCGCTCATGGAAGCGATGATGCGCTTGCAATGGTCAACGCCATCTTCGATGTGGCTTGCAAACGTTTTCGCCGCTTTGCTGTGTACGACTGCGCAAGCGTTGCTCGGCATGGAGCTTGCGCATAGCGGGACGGCCAAACACCTCTGCGAGGCTGGTTTTAAGATCCGCCCAGCTGGAGATGTCGGCCTCGTGGTTGTGGAACCAGAGATTGGCGACGTCGCTCAAATAAAGTATAACGTTGGTGAGTTTGACGCTGTCGCCCACTTGTTATACGCACTCACTCATTCATAGCAGGCCAACCAATTCCCCATATCTGTGTCATCCGCGCCGCTGAAAAAGGCCGGGTCACGCTGCCGCGCTGTTCCGGAACAGATGGCAGCCGAGGGAAGCGGTGATGCAGGTTGGGTGGCGGTCTCAGCCATCGCGGAAATGGGAGGCAGTGCACGGCTGCGAAGCTCCAGGCTGAGGGGATCGCTGGCACCTCCACCCCGTGTGGTGTAGGACGTCTTCCAAGGCGCTGTGTCGCGAACGACTAGCGGCACAGTCCCGGTACAGACCAATGGCAGCGGTCAGTCCAGAGCGCGCACGAGCACCGGAACGTTGTTTCACATTTCTTTGTCTTCTGCCTTAAGCGCCAGCCGCCGATGGTTTGAGAGCCGAAGGTCTGTCTTACCGCGGGTTAAGTACGTCGTAGTCAAAATCATGAGAAAGGAATTGGCTTGGGCAGGGCATGTAATGCGAAGACCAGAGAAGCTGCTGGTCCTTAAGGGTAACGAAGTGGATTCCAAGAGAAGGCAAGCGTAGCAGGCGGTGGCAGAAAGTTAGGTGGGCGGATGAGATTAAGAAGTTTGGGGGGATACACTGGCCGCAACTGGCAAATGACAGGGTCAACTCGAGACAAAGGGGAGAGGCCTTTGCCCTGCTGTGGGTGTAGTCAGGCTGATGAGGATGATGAATTTTAGTAGCAAGAAGTGCATGCGCGAGCAGGGAGTTCTTGAAGACGTCGCACGAACGTGTCTGTGCGGCACGTCGCCTCACGCGCCTCGAAGGCGTTGATAGGCACCGCACAGTATTAAGGCGGAAGCCTTTAATGCCTCATCGTTGTAAGGAGGAGTTTTCGACAGAAGTTTCACGCTTTTCAATTGGTTGAAAAGGTCGAGATCACGTCACAGTGCGCGAATTTCAAACGGGGCCAATTGTACTTTGTCTAGTAACCATGCAACCAATTAAAGGGATCGTATAGTGATGCTCCAAGTAAGTGGGAATGAGGTTAGTTAATTGCTTAATTGACCAAGTATCTTAATTAACCTTTCTAGTCGGATCAGATAAATAAATACAACCGAGTAGGAAATTCGTCGAGTTGGAGAATCGAACCAGGGCCTCCGGAGTTCGAAACGAGCACGCTACCACTCCGCTATGCCAGCTCGATGGTTTGGAATGAACAAAGGTGCGTCTAGTAAATACGGTGTCTTCGTTCACTCCCATTTGCGTCCTTTCCCGTTACTGCGAGGTTCAGGTGTCCACCGAGATATAAAAATAAATATAATAATAGTAATGTTTATTTGATTACCACGTTGTACATGATGATACAGGGGACCGAATTAAAAGCTGTCTTTCAACAGTTTGACGGAGCAACGGCCCCCTTTTTGGCAGCATACAAAGTGGCGCAAAAACAAAAAATATACAAGGTAAAGGGAAAACTACGTGCGATGAGCACACCGCACTGTAAGACTGCGCAAGCGTCTTACAGAAACATGTTACAAAACAGATGCATCAGGCACATATATTTAAAGCAGTACAAAACCATAAACACATGGCAAAAAGAAATAAGGAATTTTAATATTTAACACAATGCAATGCAATGCGAGAGAGATACATTTCCTTTCCTCAAAAACCAATTTACCGACGAGCAAGGCGTAGAGCTGAACGGGCGATGGCGTTCTGTGGACTCCCTGACAGCGTTGCAACACGCTGTCGCGTTCCACTCTTATAAGCGAAGCTTAACATCTTAACCACACATCAGTGACATAAGCGGCACCACCGCTCTTAAGGCTTCCGACTCACCGCACTTTACGTCAACAAAGCGCCCGCCTGAATTGTTTGTTACTCTCTTATTCCAGACCTAATTCTGACTCCATTAAGCTCGGCTCATTGCCTGTGCAAGCGGCAATTTTTCTTTTCTGACAACTTGAGCTCTCAGATTTTTATCTTTTGTTTCACACATAAGCTGGTCTTGCATAAGCGAGTGTCTCAAGCTTTTAAAATTGCATGTCGTCCTTGGAAAGAGGGGAGCTTGACCGGACGTCTTTTGTTTGAGTCATCATTCATCCAAACAACACTTGATACCATTACCAAAAGGGGGGGGGGGTGGATGCCACCCTTGCACATCCAATGATTACGTCATATGCTGCGTACTTAAATTTAGACTGCTTGCTCCCTAATTGTGAAGAAGGGGCCGCCGCGGTGCCTCACTGGTCAGGGCACTCGTCTACTGAGCCGGGTTCGAACCCGACCACTGCGGCTGCGTTTCGATCGAGGCGAAAAGCAAAAGGAGCCTAAGTGCTGCGTTATGTCAGCGTACGTTAAAGATCCCCAGGTGGTGGAAATTACTCTGGCACTTCTTTCTTCCTTTCTACTTTCACTCGCACCTTGCTCCCTTCCCTTAGAGCGCGGTTGAGGTCTCCACAGAGAAGTGAGACAGTTACGGTGCTATTTCCTTTCCTCAAAAACCACTTATTGCCACCAAGGAACCGGTACAGATCCCAAACCTGATTTACGCTTTGATTTGATAAGTGACTGTTATACTTTTTTCTTGAACTAATGTCGGACCAGACAAAGTTTCGTCGAACCGTCGACTAACTAACCTCACCAACGTAGCGCATTGGGAATTTCAGCCAAAACCCACAAGGACGTTTTTTTGCGAAGCCTTATTACGAGACAACCAGGCTGTTTTTAATAAAAGTGGTGACACTGCGAAGAACGCCGCAAATGCTTGACGTTTACAGGTTGGCGTGGTGGGTTAGTTTCAGCACAACAGAAAGAGAAACTTTGAGGGACGCTTAACGCAACCATGCGATATCGGTGTGTTCTCGATGCGCTGCGAAGAAGATTTCCAAAGCACAGCTAGAGAGACAGGCGGGATGTTCTGCTGCGGCGAGTATTTCTCGTGCAGCAAAAGCTTTTCGCTTACACCGCAGCACGTCGTCCGTAAAAACGTGGTGGCAGGAGAAAGGATATTACTTGTGCCGCAGGTATTCACTGTGTCAACGATGGAGCACGTTTTCTTGGACTGCTGGGATGTACATAGAAGGAGAATGTCCGCTTGACGGCATCAAACGGTTGTAAACGAGGATGGTGCGCCTTACGATCTTCTCATAGCTTCGGCAATGCATAAAGTGTATGGCGAGCATCTAAGGGAAGCAAAATGTATCGAAAGAATAAAACTTAAGAATCCAGCACCTCACTGGTTCCCGTGCATTGGAACCCTAAAAGAAATGACAGAATTTCAGCCTTTCTATGTCACAGGATGGCTTGCTGTTGTTGTGTGCACGTTGTGATTTTGTTGGCAGTAACTAAAAATAAACTGTAGAAGAACTGCAGATTGGGCTAGTTGGTGTAGATTCATAGTGATGGTTCAACAGCGCAAACACACACAGACCAAGCGCTGTGTGTGTCTTGTCTCCTTCTTGGTCTGTGTGTGTTTGCGCTGTTGAACCATCACTATGAACTAAAAATAAAGCGAGGATGGCGTGGAAATCTAAGGCGGTGACCAGCGAAGCAAATTTCTCGTTCCTTCCTTGCTTCCTTCCTTCCTTCCTTGCTTCCTTCCTTCCTTGCTTCCTTCATTCCTTCCTTCAGTGCTTCCTTCCTTCCTTCCTTCCTTGCTTCCTTCCTTCCTTCCTTGCTTCCTTCCTTCCTTGCTTCCTTGCTTCCTTCCTTCCTTGCTTCCTTGCTTGCTTCCTTCCTTCCTTCCTTGCTTCCTTCCTTGCTTCCTTCCTTGCTTCCTTCCTTGCTTGCTTCCTTCCTTCCTTGCTTGCTTCGTTCCTTCCTTGCTTCCTTCCTTCCTTTCTTTCTTCCTTCCTTCCTTGCTTCCTTCCTTTCTTCCTTCCTTCCTTCCTTGCTTCCTTCCTTCCTTCCTTCCTTCCTTCCTTCCTTCCTTGCTTCCTTCATTCTCCCGCCGCAGTGGCTCAGTGGTTATGGCACTCAGCTGCTGGCCCAAAAGACTGCAGGTTCGATCCTTTCCTTCCTTCTTTATTTTGTTCTCTTCTTTTCTTTCTTGCTTTCTTTCTTTCCTTCCTTCCTTCTTTCTTTCTGAAAGCACGGTCTGAGGTGACGGACAAACATCAATTCACCTTCGCCTGGCGATGCCCTGTCACCCAATACTTTGCTTAGCGGGATGACAGTGGAGCATAGAAAATCAACACATCTAATGAAAGTAAAAGTAAACACTGGTGCATAAAGCGAGAATGGAGACAACGCCACCGCATAGTTAAAAGTCATTAAAATAAAATGAAACAAAAGAATATAGCCAGTGGCATACAAAAAGCGCTTAAAAAAGAAACTCATAAGATACAAATCTAAAGAGTGAAAATTGTTTATATTGCTCATAGAGCAGATGCAAGCTTTTGCATTTCTCCTGAAGTTATGACGGGCACGAGGCTGCTGCAGATGCATAATGCGTGTTTGTGCTGTCCGTAATTCAGCAATTAAGTAATCAGGTTTCTGTGCGCCATGATTGTTCTGAACAAATGCATTCGAATGTTACTGCGCCGGAAGTCGTACGGTTTATTGCTGTGCATATGTTGCCACGCATTGGCGACTGCAGTCCGGCGAACAGGAAAACAGCGTGCATGGCTTCCAAACGAAACTCTTCACTTGGACTGTCTTGCGCCCATAAAAAAGACTGAATGATTGGGCGAGGGCGTAGCACCAAGAAGCGTGCTCGGCGGTCGTCGAACAGAAGGCCCGCCGCTCTCGGCCGTGCTCTTTTTAAGGCTCACAGCGAACCTTCGGGATTCGGCGCGAAAAGTTACCATCATTCTTGTACGACGTAGGATCGGCTCCGTCTGGATGCGATCAATGGAGATAAACCTGGACGCGTCTTGCGTCACAAACAAAGCGATAAAACGGCGTGCCACCAGCTTTGAATAATGAACAAACAAACGCTACAAAAATTGGCGGCAAAATAAAGAATACAAGTATACGTAGTCACGTTTAATTTCTTGTTTGTTTGTTTACTGGGATTTAACGTCCCAAAGCAACTGAGGCTATGAGGGACGCCGTAGTGAAGGGCTCCGGAAATTTCGACCACTGACATCGCACAGCACACGGGCCTCTTGAGTTTCTCCTCCATCGAAATTCAGCCACCGCGGCCGGGATCGAGCCCGCGTGTTTCGGTCCAGCAGCCGAGCGCCGTAACCACTGAGCCAGAGCAGCGGTGCACGGTTAATTTCATTGCTGATACGGATAGCAAGCTTAATTTAAATATTTCATTTATCTTCAGTACATTGTGCTTTAAGATAATGGGTATGTTCAAATGGCTCACCTTTTCTATGCAAGGCCGTGCTCTTTTTTGCAATAAAGTCAAGCCTGTACAAGCTTGCCTTAGTAGAAGTACCCCAAATTAAGTGGTAGTAATGGAAATGACAATGAATTAGCAAAATATAATAAACGCTTACGCCAGCTGGGAACCAAATATCTAATATCATAAACAATGCCAAAAGGTCTAGCGATATTTGTGTGAATTTCATTTACGTAAGGAGTCCAAATCATGTCTTCCTCAGAAACGACGTTTGTAAACAGAAACGCGTTCAAGGAGCAACTCTTGGTGCTTGATCTGGATATGAAAATTGTCAGGCTTATTTACCGGCGAGAAGAGGCACGAGTAATTGGCACAATGTTGGGATGGAGCGCATATGGCAGTTTCTCTCCGATCATATATGCGAGTCTACCAATATCCCTCAAGAGAAAAGTATACAACAGCTGTATCTTAGCGGATGAGATTAAGAAGTTTGCGGGCATACAGTGGCGAAAGACAGGGTTGACTGGAGAGACATGGGAGAGGCCCTGCAGTGGGCGCAGTCAGGCAGATGGCCGGCCCTGCAAAGGACAAGAGTGAGACAATCCATTTGCAATACTGGGCCGATCACTTGTGTTGTTCTGTTTCCTTAACCTTCAGTTCGAGCTGGCTTAGCCAGAGCCAGCATGCCAGCTCAAGCGGCCTGGGGTTCGCTGAGATTTCAAGAGCGGAAACCCACTCACGGCAATAAAGTTCTAATTTATTTATTTATTACACCCTCAATTCACCTGACCCTCTGCCGCCTCGAATAGGCTTGTCCTCTCCGGTAGCGATATCGATGCTGCCGCTGATCTCACGATTGCCTTCATATCTCGTCATCCTAACAACGTCACAACTTTCTCCGCCAATGACTGAATCGTCTGATAGACAACGCCAGGATTTTGTCGCGGCGACCGCATCAATCTTATCGCTCTAATAGCAGGGTGCACACATTCAGTGTCATAAGCGCCCGACACCGATTAGATGCATGTTCTGACAACGAGCAACACCTGGCGGCAAAACAAAGCGGCAGGACTTGGGGAAACCACAGCGCAAGATGGATGACCCACACAAAGCGGCACGCCAGTGTGCACGCATGGGGAGTGTTTTGCGTACACCTTTAAATCGGGCACCCCGTCGAGTGCCGCCCTTAGTTATCACAGTGGAACTGCACAAGCGGCGAACCTATTTGTGCACATTGCACTGCGAATACGAGTACATTTAATTAGAAAATTAGGCTAGTCCCAGTACTCCTTGCGTTATCGATGTTCTGTAGCGTTTTTTATTTCGACGATTATGTTTTTAAGGCGGAGGCCTTTAATGCCTCATCGTTGTAAGCAGGAGTTGTTGACAGAAATTTCACGCTTTTCGATTGGTCGAAACGATCGTCAAGTCACGTGCGCGAATTTCAAACGGGGCCAATTGTACTTTGGCTAGTAACCATGCAACCAATTAAAGGGATCGTATAGTGATGCTCCAGGTAAGTGGGACTGAGTTTATTTAATTGCTTAATTACCCAATTAGCTTCATTAACCCTTCTAGTCAGGCCAGATAAATAAATAAAACCGAGTAGGAAATTGATCGAGTTGGGGAATCGAACCAGGGTCTCCGGGGTGCGAGACGAGCACGCTAACCACTCCGCCATGCCAGCTCGATGGTTTGGAATCAACGAAGGCGCGTCTAGTGAATACGGCGTCTTCGTTCACTCCCGTCTTTCTCCCTTCCCTTACGGCGAGCTAAAGTGCACGGTGGAAGAATATACTAGGTGTCTGAGCGACAGAGGCCGATTCACACGACGGACCGTTCGCCCGCGGCCCGCGCACTACGTGTGCATACGTCAGCACTTTGAGGGGCGCGCTGTCGGCCGCCATCCATCCATGCATCCAGCGCGCCTCTCAAAGTGCTGACGTATGCACACGTAGTGCGCGGGCCGCGGGCGAACGGTCCGTCGTGTGAATCGGCCTTTTAGCAGGCGATGTTAACGACCGTCGGCTCGTGTTCTCTGGGAGCGTCATGAGATGGCGCTAGCAGATTAGGGGGTCAGCGGGCGTGTGAGCCGGCGGCTGCATTTGCAGGAGAGGTAGTGATCGCTGCGCTTGTTTTTGTGCCACGTGTCTTTTTCTTTGCCAATTATATTTTCCGTCATACACTCCTGTGTATTGTGTGATGGGTAAAAGCGGTTTCGTTCCTCCCTGTTGATGACAAGCGTAGCATATTTGTCTTTTCGGATGCTCCGCATCTTATGAAGTGTGTGCGCAACCGTCTGCATTCCCAAAAGGTTCTAAACTTTCCTGATGGCCGTGTCCAATGGGCACACTATGATAAGCTTTTTGTTCAAGACCAAAAGCAGCCTGGACATTTGCGTGTGTGCCACAAGCTCACATATGCCCATATTAATCCGTCGAACACGGAGAAGATGCGCGTAAAACTCGCTGCCCAGGTGTTCAGTCGAAGTGTGGACAGCGGCCTGGAGTTTTACTCGCAAAGGAAAACAGTGGGACTGGAGAATGTTAAAGGCACGGTAGAATTCACCTTGAAATTTAATGATCTGTTTGACGCATTCAATCGCAATCATTCCAAAGAAGGCATCAGTGCAGGCAGCAAAGATCTCAGCGTTCTCGCCTCCTTCTTGTACTGGCTCAACAAGTGGGAGAGGGAGGTGGTGGCCGGAAGGATATCTCGCGATCATTTTCTGGCAGAGCAGACTGTAGCAGGCTTGCGTGTCACAGTTTTGTCAGCTTTAGAGCTGACAAGATATTTGCTCAAACAGTGTGGCTTCAAGTACGTACTGACTGGAAAATTTAACCAGGATGTATTACAGCGTTTTTTTGGGACAATCCGCCAAGCAGGCGGTCAGAATGACCATCCCTCCTTACCCACATTTCTTCAGCTATATAACATGCTTTCAGTGTATAGCCTGATCAAAAAAAACCAAGCTTGGGAACTGCGAGGCAGAGCAAGCTCGGGAAACACATATGCTTACATTGGCTGATCAAAAGCTTGCGTTCCCAATGGACGGAAAACAAGAGACTCGTCTTCAGCAGCTAAAATGCAAACTGGATGGATTGGTTGCCACGGAGGTTGTGTGTGATGAAGCGTTTGGTGAGGTACTTGCAGAGCCAGAGGCTGCTGACTGCATTGTGTATTACCTGGCTGGGTTTATGTGCAGAAAAATGTTGAAGTGCTCAACCTGCCCCGCATGCCGACAGAGCCTTGTTGAAGAAACTGAGGTCCATGCTCAGCCTGAAGGCACACTTGTGCAATGTAAGACAAGAGGTGGTCTCCTGCACCCAAATCTCAGGATTTTTTCTTTGCTGCAGATCGCTGAAAAAGAATTTCAGCAAAATGCCACACACATGAATGCGTATGAGGTAACAATTGAAGCTATGCTACTAAAGCATACATTCTCGTTCCCATGTGAGGAGCATAAAGAAGACATGATGGCAAATTTGTGGCACTATTACATTGCTATGCGAATGACACAGGCCTGCAAACAGACCAAAATTGACTCGAAAGCGAAAATGCAACGTCTTAGGAAGCTTTCAAAGCTTGTCTAGAATGCCAAACACCTTGAAAAGCACTGCGGTCCTGAATTTACGTTTGGTCTGGTTTATTGGGGTTTAACGTCACAAAGCAACTCGGGCTATGAGGGACGCCGTAGTGAAGGGCTCCGGAAATTTTCGACCACCTGTGGTTCTTTATAACGTGCACTCACATCGCTCTGCACACGGGCCTCTAGGATTTCGCCTTCATCGAAATTCGGCCGCCGATGTGATATTGTGTTGGCGATATCTGCGTGAATGTGAAAGATAAAATCTGTCTTGTTGTGTAGCCGGTTGTTTTATGAGTCATTTCGAGAGCACGGCCTTCAAACACTACTTTGCGTGCCTGTACGCTTGTGGCGGCAAAGCAGAGGTGGAGACAGTGCATTTCGGGAACACGCCGCAGCCCGCAGTATGCGTGCGGCCACTACTTTTGCGCAGATATGGAATCGGAAAGCGAGCACCTACGTGAGCAATAATGCCCGACACAAAACCAAGCGGGAACCAACGATCACCTTCCGTTATCGGAAGCTAGCGTATTTGACATGCGTGACTAGGATTTCTTGACATCTTTATATCGCGTATTTGGAAATTTCTTTCTAAGAATTCTGCATTCCGCACAAGCCAAATTATTTTGCGTTTGTACAAGCTGAGCACTAGTAAACACGCGGGCGATTCCACTGTGGTCGATGTATTGGACGTTTACGAGTATCAAAGCACGCATAGGTTTGAATAGCATTTCTAAGCTGAAATAATCATGAGTATATACCTAAGCTTGCTTCCAAAGGCCTGCCGGACGTTTAGTCTGGCGTACAGACTATAAGCTTTTATCTTCGTGTTCGGGCGCGAATTAACGTCAGGATGCTTTTTTCCTTTTCGAACTGTTTATTAACAAGGTTAGCTGAGAGTGATTACATAGGTGCGTACGGTCCAGCGTCCATCTTGAGTCTCCTCTTCTTCGTCTTCCTCCCCAGGGTCGCCCCGCCGCCCATGGTTGTCGGACGACTGCGCTTTTTCCGCTGCGCGCGTTCGCCTTGCATCGGGAGGTTCGCTAACAATCGGCCATTCTGGCATCAAAAGCGCCCTCGCTTTCGCCCGAAGGCTGCTCAAATCGTGAAATTTAACAGAAAGGCTTTTTCTCTTCTTGCTGACGTAGTAGACGGGATGTAGGACGCCATTGTCGTCCACTTTCACAAGAATGCCCGCCAACCCGTTAGCACAGGCGTCGGTGCGCACCTCTGTTCTCGCCTTCGGGCTGTAGAGCTGCAGCACTGGATGTGATGTCAAAGCGCTCTTCAGGGCCTGAAATGCGTCCTCTTGATCTTGGTCCCAGCGAAATGCCTCCCCTTTTCGAGTTAACCGACTCAGCGGTTCGCTCAGCGCTGCATAGCGCGGGACAAAGCGTCTGAAGAAGCTGGTGAGCCAGTGAAACCTTTTGACTTCATGAAGGTCCTTCGGCACTGAGAACTCGTCGACTGCTTTTACTTTGTCTGTTCCCGGTCTCCCGCCGCCTTCACCGATGACGAAGCCAAGGTACTCGACTTGGTGATCCGCGAATTTACACTTGGAAAGTCGGAGTGTCAGTCCTCCGTCGCGGAGAGCTCGAAGCACTTTCGTCAGCCTTTCTAGCATCTCTTCAAAATTTTTCGCAGGTACAAGGATGTCATCCAAGTAGCATACTGCTATGGTGTTACGGAGATTTCCCAGAGCTGTATTCATAAGGCGCTGGAACTCTGTCGGTCCATTCGAAAGTCCAAAAATGAGTCTTTCAAACTTCCATCTGGGGCCACAAAGGCGGTCTTCTCTTTTGCAGATTCCTTCAAAGGGATCTGGAGAAAGCCACGTGCAAGGTCAAGCGTTGTGAAGAGCTTGCTTGCTGCGAGCTGCTCGACAGCGTCATCAATTAGGGTACTTGTTCTTGACCGTCTGTGCATTCAGCTTCTGATAATCGACTACAAGTCGCAGTTCGCCATTTTTCTTGCGCACGAGAAGTTCCGGGCTTGCGTAAGGTGACCGTGACTCCGTCACAATTCCTGCTGCCTTCCACTCGCTGACAATTTTCTGTATTGTCTCACGCTTTCTTTGCTTGTTCGGTAGGGCCTAGAAGAAACCGGCGTACTTCCTTCTTTCAGGACAATGTCCATTTCGATGAGGTTGGTGCAACCTAGCTCATCAATATTCGTTGCGAAGCATTCGCGGTGTTGGTTGAGGAGTTTGAGTAGGGCTTGACGTTCCTCAGTCGTTACACCATTACCTGTTGCAACATCCTTTTCATGAATCGGATCCGCACTTGCCGTCCTCACTTGCGTTGTTTCGCTCGTTGTACTTAGGTCACCTGTGACAATTTTAACTTCTTCGACTCGACCCAGGCTCATTCCCTTCTTCAGAACCTTCTCGCAGTCGGAAGTGTTTGCCACAGGTACACTGAGCTGCTTGTTGGCAACATGAAACACGCTTCCAGTGATCGTACCCTTTCGCTGGTACAGGACGTCAGTCTCGCTTTCGAGGTCTACACTTGCTGTGATGAAATTCACTGAACGTGGCTCGAGGGCCACATCGTTCCTTGCCGTGATTTTGATGGCTTGATTTTGAATGAAAGGTTCCAGATGCTTGAATGTTTCGTCTCTTTTGTCCATTATCTTGAATGTATTGTCGACCTTGACATGGGCGATGTTAGGCAGCTCCGTCCAGGTACGACCAATGATAACAGAAAAGTGCTGGGCTGTATCCGGCACGACATGAAGCATGACGTCTTCGCCTTTCACGCCATCAATCTCTATTGTTGTTTTAAATTTTGAAAGACATTTCACAGGGCTTTGGCCAAATTCATAGAGCTCCAGGTTGTCTTCTTCGAAGCTAGAGCAACAACCCATGGCGTCAGATGCCTTGATCGTACAAACTGAGCTTCCGGTGTCGACGAGCGCATCATAGCTCTTCTGGTTGACCACCGCAGTCTTGACGTACTTGATGTTGGGTAGCTCGCTAGTCGAAGACGCAGACACGTTTTGCGATGGCTGCCCAGCCCCCGGCTTTATGGTTTCGTTGTTGTTGCGGTGAACGGGCATCGGACAGTCTCTGACAACGTGACCGTATTTCCGGCATCTGTAACATTTCGGTTCTGTGGCCCTTTCAGCGCTAACGTGCTGCTCGATCTGCTTCGGCTTCGTTTCCACGCCTGCTGGTGTGGCCGACACATTCTTGCTTCCGCCCTGGCTGGGTGGCCGGTGGCTTCCATGGGAGCTGAGGTAGGCTGCCTCCCCTGCTTCGAGGCTTTTTGCTGCCTCAAGCAGCTCCAAGGATTTAGTGAAGCTTCCTGCTTTAAGCCGCAGTATCGCAGCGTGGTTTGCATTCTGCAGGCCCGCAATGATCAGATTCTTCCATTGCGCAGTGTCCTCCCTGATGTCGCACTTTGTGCAGAGGTAACTTTTGTCGAAAAAATAGTCGACAGCGGACTCGCGTGGACCTTGCGTACGGCGGAGCATTCTCTCGTAGAGGGCGAGCGGGTTGCTCTCGTCGTCGGGAAAGACCTTCTGCAAGCTCCTCCGCCCATTTCTCCCAGGTCTCCAGCTGCTTCCCCCTTGCTCTGTGCCACTTCAAGCAGTCCCGCTGAGCTTCGACGCTGCCACAGCGAAAACGACACCGTCCCTCCAGCCGGCCTGCCCCGCCACCATCTTGACATTCGATATCCACTCCCTTGCGCTCTCTCTCGATCCGCCTCCCGCAATGGCGGTGCCCGAGAAGGCGGGAATGGATGCCGACAAGTCCGGCATTGCTGTAACAAGTGCGTTGCCTTGGTGTTGGGCTGCCAACAGCTGTACGTGGGCTAGTTGTTCGGTGAGCGTCGTCAGCGACTTGATTATTTCCCGGTCTTGGGACATGGCGATGCTTTAGGGGTTGCTTCTAGCTGACCGCTTGACTTCAGGGAGTAATGGAAGGAGGCTCACCGCTGCTGTCTTCACGTAGTCGGCGTCGCTGCGACTGCCTCTTTCCCTTTGCTCCAGGCTTTCGGAGGCGGTAAATCCCACTTGTGATTATAAGCTTTTATCTTCGTTTTCGGGCGCGAATTAACGTCAGGATGCTTTTTTCCTTTTCGAACTGTTTATTAACAAGGTTAGCTGAGAGTGATTACATAGGTGCGTACGGTCCAGCGTCCATCTTGCGTCTCCTCTTCTTCGTCTTCCTCCCCAGGGTTGCTGGTCGCCCCGTCGCCCATGGTTGTCGGACGACTGCGCTTTTTCCGCTGCGCGCGTTCGCCTTGCATCGGGAGGTTCGCTAACAAGACATAAATCGGGCAATTAACTTGTCATTCTTACGAGCGTGCGAATGTTTGTGGAGGTCCGCGCGCCGCGTCGGGTGACCCACGCCATCTGCCGAGAGAGGCGTTAACTACGATAAAAAAAGCCTCCGCAGCAGCCGCGTAGTCCGTTTCTTCCGCCGTGCTAAAGCGGCTGTCTGGCCTTGTTGGTCAGCGATCATGGCTAAAGAATGCAGCGCGAAAAGACAGGGACAAACGAAGTCCTGTCCACTTCTTCGTTTGTCCTCGTCTGCTCGGGCTGCATTCTTTAACCATGCTTACGGCCAGGTTCAGGTGTCGACCGAGATATGCGAGACAGATTCAGTTCAATTCACTTCATTTATTTCACCGCATATTTACATGGTTGGAGCTCTTGGGCAAAAAGGTGCTCGGGGCAGCTTGACGAGGCCCAAGAGGCCGTAACAAGGTACAGCAGTGCCCATACATGATTGCAATATAACAAAAGAAAAAAACAATACTATATGCAATATTATATACAAGGAAAACACGGCTAGTGTTACAATACAAAAACTGACTGTGTATATCATATACTGAATTATAATACATGTTCAAAAAGACCGTCGTAAAAGACATAATTACGCAATGGACGTCAGTATTTGATAACAAAACACAATGTGATCAAATGGTGGACAGATATTTTAGGATTTTATTGTACGTTTAGAAATCGTTCCCACAAGTCGCTTCTTGTGGGCCTAGCATCAAATTTATACTTGTTTAGCAGTGAGGGGAGGTTATGTTTCAATGACTGGTTCTTATAATTTGTTCGGAAACGATGAACGTGCCAGTTTTCTGTGTTTCGTGTAGATGCTATTGGTTCGTGGCGTTTTAGTGAGGCGGCGGCCATTAAAAAGTCACGAAGTGAATTATACAAGGAGAAGTATGTACGCAAAATCCGGAAATCATATAATGAAAAGACAGGAATGACCTTATAGGTTGCGAAAAGTAGGCCAGTATGTGCTAAGTGTTCATGATTCCCGATGTATCGTATAATTCTTTTCTGGTTTGTAAAGATTTTTTCTTTATTTCTATTGGTCGTAGTACTCAAGACAAGGTTACAATAAATGATATGTGAAGCAAATAAAGCATGGTATATTTGGAGCTTAACGCGTCTTGGAAGGAAAGTGCGGCAACGCGAGACCACTCCAGCTACTGCGGAGATTATTTTTGCATGTATTAGCAACATGAATGTCCCAGCTTAATGTGCTGCTAAATGTAACTCCAAGTATTTTAAGTGATTCTACGATATCAATGTTCTGTGCATCATAGGTTATGACTAGATTAGATTGAAACGTCTTATTTTTCGCTCTGAATACCATTATTTTAGTTTTGATGGGGTTTATTTTCAGTCCATTGGATTGAGACCAGGAAGATAAATGAATAACAAAGTCTTCACATTGCCTAATTAACACGTCTACTTCCGGATCAGCCGTAAGTATAGACCAGTCGTTAGCGTATATGACAAATTTTGCTGATTCGCTAATGAGGACAATGTCATTAATAAAAATGTTCGGAATTTCCTTTCCTCAAAAACCAATTTACCGACGAGCAAGGCGTAGAGCCGAACGGGCGATGGCGTTCTGTGGACTCCCTGGCAGCGTTGCAAGACGCTGTCGCGTTCCACTCTTAGAGGCGAAGCTTAACAACACATCAGTGACACAAGCAGCAACACCGCGCTTAAGGCTTTCGCCTCACCGCAGTTTAGGTCAGCAAAGTGCCCCACTAATTTTTTTTAATGGTTCCACGGGGTTGAACGTCCAAAGCGTCCAAACGCTTCACGTCACACGTCCGAACGATTCACTGCGATTCAGGCCATGTGGGAAGCTCGGGGAAGACGAGGGCTCCGAGAAATTTCGACCCCACGGGGACCGACGTCTGCCTTTCCGCCTCCACCGAAATGCGGCCAGGATCGTATCTTTCGGGTCGACACCCTAAACAGTGAGCCACCGCCGCGGCCGCTTAAGGAATAAACTAACGCTGCCGTGGCAAGCAAACACAACTGGCGGTACCCACATTTCAGGGGGTTGGAACAGCATCTTGGAAAAAGCAGCGCGAAAGACGACGGACGTAGGAAGTAGAGACATCACAAGTGCTGACTCGCCAATGAGTTTCGAGTCAGCGCTGGTCGTGTCTGTTCTTTATACATCCGTCATCTTTCGCACTGTTTTTTCCCCATAACTGGAAAAACATCAGTCAGAGTTAGTAAACAGCTCCTCTTACTAACTTCTTGCTGCCCATCTTTTAAGAGTGCAACGCAAATGCAGCGGTAGATACTCCTCTTCACAGTTATTGTTGCTTTCATTTGGGAAGACCCTTTCTGCCATAAGAAATATTTCTCATGTCGCAGCGATGTTACAGAATTCTTTATAATTATTTACTGCGAATATTTCATACGAACGTCCTGGAGAAGTAGGTACTCTATTTTCTAGTTCAACTAGTAATCGTTACTACGTCCAGTACTGTTGCTTACAGTAATGACCCTGCTAAATACCTGCGCTGCATTGGCGCTTGTAAACTACTTTCTAATTAATTACCTTTAAGCGATAACATATTTAGTAATATCCTAAATTGATCAACACCACAAAATAAATAAATTAATTAAAAATCCTCTGTGCCCCTTGGTTACTGTGGCTGTTGGCTTCATTCATAGTACGTAGATAGTGTGGCGACACAATCTGCGCATATTTCAGCGCAGCCTCCTCCTTGTTATCATCCGGCCCAGCGGCTATCAAGGAAAAAGCCGCCCTTCCCAAACGGGCAGCCTGTTTCTGTAGCTACCGTCGGCGACGCATGCCTTGGGTGAGGCAGCGGTGGCGCTGTGTTTTATCGGTGACGCAGTCCAGCGTGTGGCCCTGTTACGCTATGAAGGAAAAAGCTGCCCTTCCCAGCCGGACAGCCTGTTTCTGTAGCCACCGTCGGCGACGCATGCCTTGGGTGAGGCAGCGGTGGCGCTGTGTTTTATCGGTAACGCAGTCCAGCGTGTGGCCCTGTTACGCTATGAAGGAAAAAGCTGCCCTTCCCAGCCGGACAGCCTGTTTCTGTAGCCACCGTCGGCGACGCATGCCTTGGGTGACGCAGCGGTGGCGCTGTGTTTTATCGGTGACGCAGTCCAGCGTGTGGCCCTGTTACGCTATGAAGGAAAAAGCTGCCCTTCCCAGCCGGGCAGCCTGTTTCTGTAGCCACCGTCGGCGACGCATGCCTTGGGTGACGCAGCGGTGGCGCTGTGTTTTATCGGTGACGCAGTCCAGCGTGTGGCCCTGTTACGCTATGAAGGAAAAAGCTGCCCTTCCCAGCCGGGCAGCCTGTTTCGATAGCCACCGTCGGCGACGCATGCCTTGGGTGACGCAGCGGTGGCGCTGTGTTTTATCGGTAACGCAGTCCAGCGTGTGGCGGTGTTACGGTATGAAGGAAAAACTAGCCCTTCCCAGCCGGGCAGCCTGTTTCTGTAGCCACCGTCGGCGACGCATGCCTTGGGTGACTCAGCGGTGGCGCTGTGTTTTATCGGTAACGCAGTCCAGCGTGTGGCGGTGTTACGGTATGAAGGAAAAACTAGCCCTTCCCAGCCGGGCAGCCTGTTTCTGTAGCCACCGCCGGCGACGCATGCCTTGGGTGACGCAGCGGTGGCGCTGTGTTTTATCCGTGACGCAGTCCAGCGTGTGGCGGTGTTACGGTATGAAGGAAAAACTAGCCCTTCCCAGCCGGGCAGCCTGTTTCTGTAGCCACCGTCGGCGACGCATGCCTTGGGTGACGCAGCGGTGGCGCTGTGTTTTATCGGTGACGCAGTCCAGCGTGTGGCCCTGTTACGCTATGAAGGAAAAAGCTGCCCTTCCCAGCCGGGCAGCCTGTTTCTGTAGCCACCGTCGGCGACGCATGCCTTGGGTGACGCAGCGGTGGCGCTGTGTTTTATCGGTGACGCAGTCCAGCGTGTGGCCCTGTTACGCTATGAAGGAAAAAGCTGCCCTTCCCAGCCGGGCAGCCTGTTTCTGTAGCCACCGTCGGCGACGCATGCCTTGGGTGACGCAGCGGTGGCGCTGTGTTTTATCGGTGACGCAGTCCAGCGTGTGGCCCTGTTACGCTATGAAGGAAAAAGCTGCCCTTCCCAGCCGGGCAGCCTGTTTCTGTAGCCACCGCCGGCGACGCATGCCTTGGGTGACGCAGCGGTGGCGCTGTGTTTTATCGGTGACGCAGTCCAGCGTGTGGCCCTGTTACGCTATGAAGGAAAAAGCTGCCCTTCCCAGCCGGGCAGCCTGTTTCTGTAGCCACCGCCGGCGACGCATGCCTTGGGTGACGCAGCGGTGGCGCTGTGTTTTATCGGTGACGCAGTCCAGCGTGTGGCCCTGTTACGCTATGAAGGAAAAAGCTGCCCTTCCCAGCCGGGCAGCCTGTTTCTGTAGCCACCGTCGGCGACGCATGCCTTGGGTGACGCAGCGGTGGCGCTGTGTTTTATCGGTGACGCAGTCCAGCGTGTGGCCCTGTTACGCTATGAAGGAAAAAGCTGCCCTTCCCAGCCGGGCAGCCTGTTTCTGTAGCCACCGCCGGCGACGCATGCCTTGGGTGACGCAGCGGTGGCGCTGTGTTTTATCGGTGACGCAGTCCAGCGTGTGGCCCTGTTACGCTATGAAGGAAAAAGCTGCCCTTCCCAGCCGGGCAGCCTGTTTCTGTAGCCACCGTCGGCGACGCATGCCTTGGGTGACGCAGCGGTGGCGCTGTGTTTTATCGGTGACGCAGTCCAGCGTGTGGCCCTGTTACGCTATGAAGGAAAAAGCTGCCCTTCCCAGCCGGGCAGCCTGTTTCTGTAGCCACCGTCGGCGACGCATGCCTTGGGTGACGCAGCGGTGGCGCTGTGTTTTATCGGTAACGCAGTCCAGCGTGTGGCGGTGTTACGGTATGAAGGAAAAACTAGCCCTTCCCAGCCGGGCAGCCTGTTTCTGTAGCCACCGTCGGCGACGCATGCCTTGGGTGACGCAGCGGTGGCGCTGTGTTTTATCGGTAACGCAGTCCAGCGTGTGGCGGTGTTACGGTATGAAGGAAAAACTAGCCCTTCCCAGCCGGGCAGCCTGTTTCTGTAGCCACCGCCGGCGACGCATGCCTTGGGTGACGCAGCGGTGGCGCTGTGTTTTATCGGTAACGCAGTCCAGCGTGTGGCGGTGTTACGCTATGAAGGAAAAAGCTGCCCTTCCCAGCCGGGCAGCCTGTTTCTGTAGCCACCGTCGGCGACGCATGCCTTGGGTGACGCAGCGGTGGCGCTGTGTTTTATCGGTAACGCAGTCCAGCGTGTGGCGGTGTTACGGTATGAAGGAAAAACTAGCCCTTCCCAGCCGGGCAGCCTGTTTCTGTAGCCACCGTCGGCGACGCATGCCTTGGGTGACGCAGCGGTGGCGCTGTGTTTTATCGGTAACGCAGTCCAGCGTGTGGCGGTGTTACGGTATGAAGGAAAAACTAGCCCTTCCCAGCCGGGCAGCCTGTTTCTGTAGCTACCGTCGGCGACGCATGCCTTGGGTGACGCAGCGGTGGCGCTGTGTTTTATCGGTAACGCAGTCCAGCGTGTGGCGGTGTTACGGTATGAAGGAAAAACTAGCCCTTCCCAGCCGGGCAGCCTGTTTCTGTAGCCACCGTCGGCGACGCATGCCTTGGGTGACGCAGCGGTGGCGCTGTGTTTTATCGGTAACGCAGTCCAGCGTGTGGCCCTGTTACGCTATCAAGGAAAAAGCAGCCCTTCCCAGCCGGGCAGCCTGTTTCTGTAGCTACCGTCGGCGACGCATGCCTTGGGTGACGCAGCGGTGGCGCTGTGTTTTATCGGTAACGCAGTCCAGCGTGTGGCGGTGTTACGGTATGAAGGAAAAACTAGCCCTTCCCAGCCGGGCAGCCTGTTTCTGTAGCCACCGTCGGCGACGCATGCCTTGGATGACGCAGCGGTGGCGCTGTGTTTTATCGGTAACGCAGTCCAGCGTGTGGCGGTGTTACGGTATGAAGGAAAAACTAGCCCTTCCCAGCCGGGCAGCCTGTTTCTGTAGCCACCGTCGGCGACGCATGCCTTGGGTGACGCAGCGGTGGCGCTGTGTTTTATCGGTAACGCAGTCCAGCGTGTGGCCCTGTTACGCTATAAAGGAAAAAGCAGCCCTTCCCAGCCGGGCAGCCTGTTTCTGTAGCTACCGTCGGCGACGCATGCCTTGGGTGACGCAGCGGTGGCGCTGTGTTTTATCGGTAACGCAGTCCAGCGTGTGGCGGTGTTACGGTATGAAGGAAAAACTAGCCCTTCCCAGCCGGGCAGCCTGTTTCTGTAGCCACCGTCGGTGACGAATGCCGTGGGTGACGCAGCGGTGGCGCTGTGTTTTATCGGTAACGCAGTCCAGCGTGTGGCCCTGTTACGCTATGAAGGAAAAACTAGCCCTTCCCAGCCGGGCAGCCTGTTTCTGTAGCCACCGTCGGCGACGCATGCCTTGGGTGACGCAGCGGTGGCGCTGTGTTTTATCGGTAACGCAGTCCAGCGTGTGGCGGTGTTACGGTATGAAGGAAAAACTAGCCCTTCCCAGCCGGGCAGCCTGTTTCTGTAGCCACCGTCGGCGACGCATGCCTTGGGTGACGCAGCGGTGGCGCTATGTTTTATCGGTAACGCAGTCCAGCGTGTGGCGGTGTTACGGTATGAAGGAAAAACTAGCCCTTCCCAGCCGGGCAGCCTGTTTCTGTAGCCACCGTCGGCGACGCATGCCTTGGGTGACGCAGCGGTGGCGCTGTGTTTTATCGGTAACGCAGTCCAGCGTGTGGCGGTGTTACGGTATGAAGGAAAAACTAGCCCTTCCCAGCCGGGCAGCCTGTTTCTGTAGCCACCGTCGGCGACGCATGCCTTGGGTGACGCAGCGGTGGCGCTGTGTTTTATCGGTGACGCAGTCCAGCGTGTGGCCCTGTTACGCTATGAAGGAAAAAGCTGCCCTTCCCAGCCGGGCAGCCTGTTTCTGTAGCCACCGTCGGCGACGCATGCCTTGGGTGTTTTATCTGTAGCCACCGTCGGCGACGCATGCCTTGGGTGACGCAGCGGTAACGCAGTCCAGCGTGTGGCGGTGTTACGGTATGAAGGAAAAACTAGCCCTTTCCAGCCGGGCTGCCTGTTTCTGTAGCCACCGTCGGCGACGCATGCCTTGGGTGACGCAGCGGTGGCGCTGTGTTTTATCGGTAACGCAGTCCAGCTTGTGGCCCTGTTACGCTATGAAGGAAAAACTAGCCCTTCCCAGCCGGGCAGCCTGTTTCTGTAGCCACCGTCGGCGACGCATGCCTTGGGTGACGCAGCGGTGGCGCTGTGTTTTATCGGTAACGCAGTCCAGCGTGTGGCGGTGTTACGGTATGAAGGAAAAACTAGCCCTTCCCAGCCGGGCAGCCTGTTTCTGTAGCCACCGTCGGCGACGCATGCCTTGGGTGACGCAGCGGTGGCGCTATGTTTTATCGGTAACGCAGTCCAGCGTGTGGCCCTGTTACGCTATCAAGGAAAAAGCAGCCCTTCCCAGCCGGGCAGCCTGTTTCTGTAGCTACCGTCGGCGACGCATGCCTTGGGTGACGCAGCGGTGGCGCTGTGTTTTATCGGTAACGCAGTCCAGCGTGTGGCGGTGTTACGGTATGAAGGAAAAACTAGCCCTTCCCAGCCGGGCAGCCTGTTTCTGTAGCCACCGTCGGCGACGCATGCCTTGGGTGACGCAGCGGTGGCGCTGTGTTTTATCGGTGACGCAGTCCAGCGTGTGGCCCTGTTACGCTATGAAGGAAAAAGCTGCCCTTCCCAGCCGGGCAGCCTGTTTCTGTAGCCACCGTCGGCGACGCATGCCTTGGGTGACGCAGCGGTGGCGCTGTGTTTTATCGGTGACGCAGTCCAGCGTGTGGCCCTGTTACGCTATGAAGGAAAAAGCTGCCCTTCCCAGCCGGGCAGCCTGTTTCTGTAGCCACCGTCGGCGACGCATGCCTTGGGTGACGCAGCGGTGGCGCTGTGTTTTATCGGTGACGCAGTCCAGCGTGTGGCCCTGTTACGCTATGAAGGAAAAAGCTGCCCTTCCCAGCCGGGCAGCCTGTTTCTGTAGCCACCGTCGGCGACGCATGCCTTGGGTGACGCAGCGGTGGCGCTGTGTTTTATCGGTAACGCAGTCCAGCGTGTGGCGGTGTTACGGTATGAAGGAAAAACTAGCCCTTCCCAGCCGGGCAGCCTGTTTCTGTAGCCACCGCCGGCGACGCATGCCTTGGGTGACGCAGCGGTGGCGCTGTGTTTTATCGGTAACGCAGTCCAGCGTGTGGCGGTGTTACGCTATGAAGGAAAAAGCTGCCCTTCCCAGCCGGGCAGCCTGTTTCTGTAGCCACCGTCGGCGACGCATGCCTTGGGTGACGCAGCGGTGGCGCTGTGTTTTATCGGTAACGCAGTCCAGCGTGTGGCGGTGTTACGGTATGAAGGAAAAACTAGCCCTTCCCAGCCGGGCAGCCTGTTTCTGTAGCCACCGTCGGCGACGCATGCCTTGGGTGACGCAGCGGTGGCGCTGTGTTTTATCGGTAACGCAGTCCAGCGTGTGGCGGTGTTACGGTATGAAGGAAAAACTAGCCCTTCCCAGCCGGGCAGCCTGTTTCTGTAGCCACCGCCGGCGACGCATGCCTTGGGTGACGCAGCGGTGGCGCTGTGTTTTATCGGTAACGCAGTCCAGCGTGTGGCGGTGTTACGGTATGAAGGAAAAACTAGCCCTTCCCAGCCGGGCAGCCTGTTTCTGTAGCCACCGTCGGCGACGCATGCCTTGGGTGACGCAGCGGTGGCGCTGTGTTTTATCGGTAACGCAGTCCAGCGTGTGGCGGTGTTACGGTATGAAGGAAAAACTAGCCCTTCCCAGCCGGGCAGCCTGTTTCTGTAGCTACCGTCGGCGACGCATGCCTTGGGTGACGCAGCGGTGGCGCTGTGTTTTATCGGTAACGCAGTCCAGCGTGTGGCGGTGTTACGGTATGAAGGAAAAACTAGCCCTTCCCAGCCGGGCAGCCTGTTTCTGTAGCCACCGTCGGCGACGCATGCCTTGGGTGACGCAGCGGTGGCGCTGTGTTTTATCGGTAACGCAGTCCAGCGTGTGGCCCTGTTACGCTATCAAGGAAAAAGCAGCCCTTCCCAGCCGGGCAGCCTGTTTCTGTAGCTACCGTCGGCGACGCATGCCTTGGGTGACGCAGCGGTGGCGCTGTGTTTTATCGGTAACGCAGTCCAGCGTGTGGCGGTGTTACGGTATGAAGGAAAAACTAGCCCTTCCCAGCCGGGCAGCCTGTTTCTGTAGCCACCGTCGGCGACGCATGCCTTGGGTGACGCAGCGGTGGCGCTGTGTTTTATCGGTAACGCAGTCCAGCGTGTGGCGGTGTTACGGTATGAAGGAAAAACTAGCCCTTCCCAGCCGGGCAGCCTGTTTCTGTAGCCACCGTCGGCGACGCATGCCTTGGGTGACGCAGCGGTGGCGCTGTGTTTTATCGGTAACGCAGTCCAGCGTGTGGCGGTGTTACAGTATGAAGGAAAAACTAGCCCTTCCCAGCCGGGCAGCCTGTTTCTGTAGCCACCGTCGGCGACGCATGCCTTGGGTGACGCTGCGGTGGCGCTGTGTTTTATCGGTAACGCAGTCCAGCGTGTGGCCCTGTTACGCTATGAAGGAAAAACTAGCCCTTCCCAGCCGGGCAGCCTGTTTCTGTAGCCACCGTCGGCGACGCATGCCTTGGGTGACGCAGCGGTGGCGCTGTGTTTTATCGGTAACGCAGTCCAGCGTGTGGCGGTGTTACGGTATGAAGGAAAAACTAGCCCTTCCCAGCCGGGCAGCCTGTTTCTGTAGCCACCGTCGGCGACGCATGCCTTGGATGACGCAGCGGTGGCGCTGTGTTTTATCGGTAACGCAGTCCAGCGTGTGGCGGTGTTACGGTATGAAGGAAAAACTAGCCCTTCCCAGCCGGGCAGCCTGTTTCTGTAGCCACCGTCGGCGACGCATGCCTTGGGTGACGCACGGTGGCGCTGTGTTTTATCGGTAACGCAGTCCAGCGTGTGGCCCTGTTACGCTATCAAGGAAAAAGCAGCCCTTCCCAGCCGGGCAGCCTGTTTCTGTAGCTACCGTCGGCGACGCATGCCTTGGGTGACGCAGCGGTGGCGCTGTGTTTTATCGGTAACGCAGTCCAGCGTGTGGCGGTGTTACGGTATGAAGGAAAAACTAGCCCTTCCCAGCCGGGCAGCCTGTTTCTGTAGCCACCGTCGGTTACGCATGCCTTGGGTGACGCAGCGGTGGCGCTGTGTTTTATCGGTAACGCAGTCCAGCGTGTGGCCCTGTTACGCTATGAAGGAAAAACTAGCCCTTCCCAGCCGGGCAGCCTGTTTCTGTAGCCACCGTCGGCGACGCATGCCTTGGGTGACGCAGCGGTGGCGCTGTGTTTTATCGGTAACGCAGTCCAGCGTGTGGCGGTGTTACGGTATGAAGGAAAAACTAGCCCTTCCCAGCCGGGCAGCCTGTTTCTGTAGCCACCGTCGGCGACGCATGCCCTGGGTGACGCAGCGGTGGCGCTATGTTTTATCGGTAACGCAGTCCAGCGTGTGGCGGTGTTACGGTATGAAGGAAAAACTAGCCCTTCCCAGCCGGGCAGCCTGTTTCTGTAGCCACCGTCGGCGACGCATGCCTTGGGTGACGCAGCGGTGGCGCTGTGTTTTATCGGTAACGCAGTCCAGCGTGTGGCGGTGTTACGGTATGAAGGAAAAACTAGCCCTTCCCAGCCGGGCAGCCTGTTTCTGTAGCCACCGTCGGCGACGCATGCCCTGGGTGACGCAGCGGTGGCGCTGTGTTTTATCGGTAACGCAGTCCAGCGTGTGGCCCTGTTACGCTATCAAGGAAAAAGCAGCCCTTCCCAGCCGGGCAGCCTGTTTCTGTAGCTACCGTCGGCGACGCATGCCTTGGGTGACGCAGCGGTGGCGCTGTGTTTTATCGGTAACGCAGTCCAGCGTGTGGCGGTGTTACGGTATGAAGGAAAAACTAGCCCTTCCCAGCCGGGCAGCCTGTTTCTGTAGCTACCGTCGGCGACGCATGCCTTGGGTGACGCAGCGGTGGCGCTGTGTTTTATCGGTAACGCAGTCCAGCGTGTGGCGGTGTTACGGTATGAAGGAAAAACTAGCCCTTTCCAGCCGGGCTGCCTGTTTCTGTAGCCACCGTCGGCGACGCATGCCTTGGGTGACGCAGCGGTGGCGCTGTGTTTTATCGGTAACGCAGTCCAGCTTGTGGCCCTGTTACGCTATGAAGGAAAAACTAGCCCTTCCCAGCCGGGCAGCCTGTTTCTGTAGCCACCGTCGGCGACGCATGCCTTGGGTGACGCAGCGGTGGCGCTGTGTTTTATCGGTAACGCAGTCCAGCGTGTGGCGGTGTTACGGTATGAAGGAAAAACTAGCCCTTCCCAGCCGGGCAGCCTGTTTCTGTAGCCACCGTCGGCGACGCATGCCTTGGGTGACGCAGCGGTGGCGCTATGTTTTATCGGTAACGCAGTCCAGCGTGTGGCCCTGTTACGCTATCAAGGAAAAAGCAGCCCTTCCCAGCCGGGCAGCCTGTTTCTGTAGCTACCGTCGGCGACGCATGCCTTGGGTGACGCAGCGGTGGCGCTGTGTTTTATCGGTAACGCAGTCCAGCGTGTGGCGGTGTTACGGTATGAAGGAAAAACTAGCCCTTCCCAGCCGGGCAGCCTGTTTCTGTAGCCACCGTCGGCGACGCATGCCTTGGGTGACGCAGCGGTGGCGCTGTGTTTTATCGGTAACGCAGTCCAGCGTGTGGCGGTGTTACGGTATGAAGGAAAAACTAGCCCTTCCCAGCCGGGCAGCCTGTTTCTGTAGCCACCGTCGGCGACGCATGCCTTGGGTGACGCAGCGGTGGCGCTGTGTTTTATCGGTAACGCAGTCCAGCGTGTGGCGGTGTTACGGTATGAAGGAAAAACTAGCCCTTCCCAGCCGGGCAGCCTGTTTCTGTAGCCACCGTCGGCGACGCATGCCTTGGGTGACGCAGCGGTGGCGCTGTGTTTTATCGGTAACGCAGTCCAGCGTGTGGCG
Organism: Amblyomma mixtum; assembly: GCF_055824585.1. Lineage (NCBI taxonomy): Eukaryota > Metazoa > Arthropoda > Arachnida > Ixodida > Ixodidae > Amblyomma > Amblyomma mixtum. Next base: position 168,318,014 of record NC_143021.1, read on the forward strand.
GTGTTACGGTATGAAGGAAAAACTAGCCCTTCCCAGCCGGGCAGCCTGTTTCTGTAGCCACCGTCGGCGACGCATGCCTTGGGTGACGCAGCGGTGGCGCTGTAAAGCAGATTGGAGACGGTGTCGATATTATTTTGCTTGGAAACATGAACGGCCACATCGAGGATCTGGATGGATACACAGATTGTAACGGGAAGTTAATGCTAGACTTGTGTGAGCGGCACAACTTAGTTATTGTCAATAGAGAAACTAAATGTGAGGGACAAATCACGTGGGAATCCCGTAACACGCAAACAACCATTGACTACTGTCTAATGTCGCAGGGAATCTATAGCAAGCTCGCAATAATGGAAATAGGCGAAGAGGGGAAGGACAGCCTAGGAAGTGATCATAAACGTATTAGTCTACAGTTGGGAGCCCTAGTCAAAAGAGAAATGCAACGAAGTCCAAAAGACAACGCAAAATTAAATGATGAACAAATAGCGCTAATATCAGCCGATATAGAAGAAGTAATTGAGAAACGCCACATAGAAAATTGGGATTATAATCAGTTGGAACTGCTCATCGCTACAAAAATGAAACAAGTGAAAGGAGTTAACCGCTGGAGAGGAAAGAGGAAGCCACGAAGCTGGTGGAATATGGAAATTAAGGAGGCCATCGAACAACGATGGGTGGCTTCAAGGGAACACAGGGAAGCAAAGAAGACGCAGTTATCCGTAGAGGAAATAGGAAAAAAAATGGGAATCTTATCGACAAAAGAAACAGCAAGTTCAGGTCCTAGTCCAGGCTAAAATAAAGCAGTCCTCTGATAAATGGCTGGCTGAAGTTCGCGAGGCAAATAAAGGTGGGCCAAGAAAATTCTGGAACCATATAAGCTGGTTGGGAAAAACAAATCAAAGAAAGCAGGAACAGATTATAGATGCTGAGGGCAAATGTTTAGAGGGAGACGATGCTGTGGACTACATTACGTCATTTATAGCTGCGTCTTTTAGCAACGCCAATGGGGTAATCTCCCCAATTGAGGCGGCTACACAGGACAACACAAAAGAGAACAGCTTAGAACTGACTAGTCTTAACTGGGAAAAAGCGGAAGCGAATATTCCTAAAACCACATCCGCAGGGATAGACGAAATTCCAATTAAGCTGATTAATGAACTTGGCCCAAGAAGCAAGGGCGCGCTGATAAAAGCATTGGAGGCAGTCATAACAAATCAGCAAATTCCGCACAGCTGGAGACAGAGTGAAATGAATTTGATTTATAAAGGGAAAGGAGATAAGATGAACATAAAATCCTTCCGTCCGATTACGATAACATCTGTTATGTACAGGCTGGCAATGCAGGCGGTGAAATTAAAAATGCAGTCATGGGTAGAAGGGAATAGGATACTCGGAGAACTTCAGAATGGGTTCAGAAGGGGTAGGCGGTTAGATGATAGCCTGTTCGTGCTTACCCAATGCATAGAAATAGCTAAGACGGAAAATAGACCTCTGTTTTTAGCCTTTCTGGACATAAGCGGTGCATACGATAACGTGAACAGGGAACTCCTGTGGAGCATATTGAAAGATTTAGGTATTGGTGATGAGGTAATTGATTTTCTACAGGAAATCTACCGAGATAATGAAGTTGAAATTATATGGGAAGGGAAAAAAAGTACCACAACTGTGGGGGTGCACAAAGGATTAAGCCAAGGTTGTCCTCTATCACCGCTGCTGTTCATGCTTTACGTGATAAATATGGAAAGAAGGCTAGAAGAAAGTAATCTGGGTTATAATCTATCGTACAGATTAGGCGGAAATGTAGTTGAGCAGCGACTCCCGGGTTTAATGTATGCGGACGATAATGTACTGTTAGCAGATAGCCAGGAAGATTTACAAACTTACAAACTTTGGTTAATTGCTGTGGAGACGAAGGAGACGATCTAGGATTCAGTTTTAGCGCAACTAAATCAGGTGTGATGATTTTTAACGATACAACTGATCAGGTGCTTAAAATACAAGGCCACGAAATACCCAAAGTGGCCGAATACAAATACCTTGGGATATGGCTAAACGAAGGGCAGATATACACGGAAAAGCATGAACAGGCTCTTAGGGCAAAAGGACGAAGAGACGCCGGGATAATGAAACATAGGGCATTATGGGGGTACAACAAATATGAAGTACTAAGAGGTATTTGGAAAGGAATAATGGTGCCGAAACTTACTTTCGGCAATGCGGTTCTGTGCTTAAGGGCAGAAGTTCAGTCGAGATTAGACGTAAATCAGAGAGCTGTTGGAAGATTAGCACTAGGGGCCCACGGTAAAACCACAAACGAGGCAGTACAAGGGGATATGGGCTGGGCATTGTTCGAGGCACGGGAAGCTAAGAGTAAAATAATATATGAAGAACGCCTGAGGAAATTGGACGATAACAGATGGGCAGCTAAGGTATTTAAATATTTATACAGAAAGAACGTTAACTCACAGTGGCGGAAAAGAACTAGAAAACTAACCAGTAAGTATGCCGGTCATGAGGACGGCGAAAGAAAGAGCATTAAACGACAGGTTAAAAACGCGGAAGTTAAAAATTGGATGAATTCAATGGAAAAGAAACATAGTGTAGAACTATATCGATTCTGGAAAAGGCAGATCAGGAAAGAATTTTTCTATGATAACTCAAGAGGCAGTGCCCTACTTTTTGAAGCTAGATCGGGGTGTCTTAGAACGCGCAGCTAAAAAAAGAAATTTAACGAAGAAGATGACACATGTGCAGTGTGTGGTAGATCTGTGGAAACAATTGAACACCTCATAATCAAATGTGATGGTATCCATCCGGATGTCGATGCAGACACAGTCACTCTTTCTGAGGCCCTAGGGTTTAAAGATAACAATGGTCATGTAAATAAATCTGCAGTGGAAGTCAGCAAAAAGCGATTGGAGGATTGGTGGCTGAAAAGCAGAGATGTGGCATAAGGTTAGAATTGTAGGAAACCGTAGGCAAAGGTGATGGAGAATATTAATGAGAATTGCCAACACAGTAAACAAAAAAAAATAATAAAGAAAAGCTGAGCATGGTGGCAATTGCCACCACCCCGTTTCAAAGGGGGCGCTCCTATCCATCCATCCATCCATCCATCCATCCATCCATCCATCCATCCATCCATCCATCCATCCATCCATCCATCCATCCATCCATCCATCCATCCATCCATCCATCCATCCATCCATCCATCCATCCATCCATCCATCCATCCATCCATCCATCCATCCATCCATCCATCCATCCATCCATCCATCCATCCATCCATCCATCCATCCATCCATCCATCCATCCATCCATCCATCCATCCATCCATCCATCCATCCATCCATCCATCCATCCATCCATCCATCCATCCATCCATCCATCCATCCATCCATCCATCCATCCATCCATCCATCCATCCATCCATCCATCCATCCATCCATCCATCCATCCATCCATCCATCCATCCATCCATCCATCCATCCATCCATCCATCCATCCATCCATCCATCCATCCATCCATCCATCCATCCATCCATCCATCCATCCATCCATCCATCCATCCATCCATCCATCCATCCATCCATCCATCCATCCATCCATCCATCCATCCATCCATCCATCCATCCATCCATCCATCCATCCATCCATCCATCCATCCATCCATCCATCCATCCATCCATCCATCCATCCATCCATCCATCCATCCATCCATCCATCCATCCATCCATCCATCCATCCATCCATCCATCCATCCATCCATCCATCCATCCATCCATCCATCCATCCGTCCGTCCGTCCGTCCGTCCGTCCGTCCGTCCGTCCGTCCGTCCGTCCGTCCGTCCGTCCGTCCGTCCGTCCGTCCGTCCAACGCAGTCCAGCGTGTGGCCGTGTTACGCTATGAAGGAAAAAGCAGCCCTTCCCAGCCGGGCAGCCTGTTTCTGTAGCCACCGTTGGCGACGCATGCCTCGGGTGAGGCAGCGGTGGCGCTGTGTTTTATCGGTGACGCAGTCCAGCGTGTGGCAGGGCCACACGCTGGACTGCATTACCGATAAAACACAGCGCCACCGCTGCGTCACCCAAGGCATGCGTCGCCGACGGTGGTTACAGAAACAGGCTGCCCGGCTGGAGAGGGCTTTTTCTTTCATAGCGTAACATGGCCACGCGCTGGGCTGCGCGTTCACACTAGGCCGATGATCGGCCGATTTCAGTCTCGCGATGGTCGGTGGCAGCGATTTTCGTGCCGTCGGCGCGCCTGTCACGCTGCGCAGACGCCGACCGAGCGCTGATCGTCGCCCGACGAGCGCATCGCCGTCGCGTCGCCGAGATAGCAGCCGTCGACCGACCCGTGTGTCACACTCTGCCGACAACAGCGCCGACCTCACGCCGACGTTGTCCTATCCCGACAGCTCGACGCTGCTGCTTCGTGCACATGGTCTCTTTCTGCCGCAGGCACGGACTAGGCGAGGCGGTGCGATGGGTGACGTTCAAGCAGCGGGCGCGGCTGTTGCAGCATTGCTGCTGCTCAAGGCATTTGGCGAACCACCGAAGAAAAAACCAAAAACTTGTCGCCAAGTGCAGCTGCTATTTCGCTGTAGGCGACTTCTTTCAAATCGTGTCGATGATAGTGCTTGTACCGCACGTCCCGAATCAAGCGCCTTTCTTCCATGAGCCCGATCAGTTCAGCCTCCTCTTCGCTTGAGAACGACGCCGATTGTGAATGATGAGAACACTCGGTGGGGCAGAGCACAACTGGTCAATGCGTTCGCACAGCGTTTGAAGGCGGGGACACATGTGCGAAAGTGTGTGTGATTCGCTAGCCAATACCGAGTTGCTGATAAAAGTGATGACTGCGGTACAAGCAAATTTCATCCCACAGCCGCTTTGGTGCTGTTGCTACTTGGTGCGGTTCGCCTGCCGTTGCTAGCTCCGTTGCTGTAGGCGTCGTGAAAATCGAACATATCTTTTATTATGGGACGAGTTCGCAGTAAAGCAGTGTGAATAGTATGCCTTTTATTATAGCCCAGGCGACTTCCGAAGCGCCGTCAGCTGCGAGTTCGATGTGAAACCAGATAGGCCTAGCGACGACTAGGGCAGCCTGGGGCAAGCGCGCAGTTCGTCGCGCGGCGTTGCCGCAGGCGGTGCGTTGCCGAAAGATCCACTTGTGCACAGGCATATTGTGGTTGCTCTAATCTAGGAAGCATCCTCTCTGGTATCATGGCTGTTTTGTATCTTCTTGTGCGAACGTCAAGCACGCCGAGCATGCCGGCTGGCCGGCCAGCCTGGATCCCGTTTGCCGGAGTCATAAAAACGAGCTAAAGTGTGTTCTTGACGTAAATAATAAACCCTGGGATGAGAAATGTGAAAAACGAGTCATTTTTGAGGATCGCTGACCAATACTGAGCTGTTGGCAAAGGCAACGAGCATACTTCCTGCACAACCGCCTCGCAGCTGCCGCTCGCCCGACGTTGTAGTCCGGCTCGCCTTGCGCCCGCTCGCTTCGCTGCTGAAGGCGTCGCGGAAATTTACCATACTATTTTTTTATTGTGAGATGATCCTGTTGACAGCAAGGCGATGTGTAGAGTAGGTCTTTTGTTATAGCTCAGGCGACTTCCGAAGCGCCGGCCGCTGCGGCTCTGATCCGAAAGAGGCTATAGGCCTAGCGACGACCACGACAGCCAGGCAGCAGCAGAGCTCGTCGCCCGGAGAGCCCGCGAGCCGTGCCGTTGCCGAAAGCTCGAAATATAAGCAGGCATGCTTCGTCGCTGCTCGAGCAGAAGGCGATTTTGTGTTTTCTTGTGATATTTGTACACTATCCCAAGCAGCGCTCACGCACTGCTGCACGGCGGCGAAGTGTGACACCGGTTGTGGGCGGCAGCGATGCTCACCGCTCCGTGTGTCCCTACTAGCAGTGGGGCGGCAGTTCGCAAGCGACGATCGGTGCTGCGCGTCGGCCAAGTAGTCATATGGCGTGATGAATGTTGCTGCGCGTGCATTATTTGTCTACACAATGATTGCACTTCGCGCTCTGAGCTCGGTACTCGCTTTTGGTCCGCGAATGTTTTCGCTCGGCCGCCGATCTGCCCAAGACACGTCGGCCGACGGGTCTCGTCGGCAACTTTGGTCGGCGACGTTGTCACACTAGGACGACGCTCGAACGTTGGGGGCGTCGTCGTCGTCGTCGGTGCAGTGTGACTGGCTAGTCGGGGAACGACCAGGTTGGCCGACGCGACCGCCGATCGTCGGCGTCGCCGTCGCGTCGGCATCGGGGTCTCGTCGGCCTAGTGTGAACGCGCCTTTACCGATAAAACACAGCGCCACCGCTGCGTCACCCAAGGCATGCGTCGCCGACGGTGGCTACCGAAACAGGCTGTCCGGCTGGGAAGGGCAGCTTTTTCCTTCATAGCGTAACAGGGCCACACGCTGGACTGCGTTACCGATAAAACACAGCGCCACCGCTGCGTCACCCAAGGCATGCGTCGCCGACGGTGGTTACAGAAACAGGCTGTCCGGCTGGGAAGGGCTGCTTTTTCCTTGATAGCGTAACAGGGCCACACGCTGGACTGCGTTACCGATAAAACACAGCGCCACCGCTGCGTCACCCAAGGCATGCGTCGCCGACGGTGGCTACAGAAACAGGCTGTCCGGCTGGGAAGGGCAGCTTTTTGCTGCATAGGGTAACACGGCCACACGCTGGACTGCGTCACCGATAAAACACAGCGCCAGCGCTGCGTCACCCAAGGCATGCGTCGCCGACGGTGGTTACAGAAACAGGCTGTCCGGCTGGGAAGGGCTGCTTTTTCCTTGATAGCGTAACAGGGCCACACGCTGGACTGCGTTACCGATAAAACACAGCGCCACCTCTGCGTCACCCAAGGCATGCGTCGCCGACGGTGGTTACAGAAACAGGCTGTCCGGCTGGGAAGGGCTGCTTTTTCCTTGATAGCGTAACAGGGCCACACGCTGGACTGCGTTACCGATAAAACACAGCGCCACCTCTGCGTCACCCAAGGCATGCGTCGCCGACGGTGGTTACAGAAACAGGCTGTCCGGCTGGGAAGGGCTGCTTTTTCCTTGATAGCGTAACAGGGCCACACGCTGGACTGCGTCACCGATAAAACACAGCGCCACCTCTGCGTCACCCAAGGCATGCGTCGCCGACGGTGGTTACAGAAACAGGCTGTCCGGCTGGGAAGGGCTGCTTTTTCCTTGATAGCGTAACAGGGCCACACGCTGGACTGCGTTAGCGATAAAACACAGCGCCACCTCTGCGTCACCCAAGGCATGCGTCGCCGACGGTGGTTACAGAAACAGGCTGTCCGGCTGGGAAGGGCTGCTTTTTCCTTGATAGCGTAACAGGGCCACACGCTGGACTGCGTTACCGATAAAACACAGCGCCACCTCTGCGTCACCCAAGGCATGCGTCGCCGACGGTGGTTACAGAAACAGGCTGTCCGGCTGGGAAGGGCTGCTTTTTCCTTGATAGCGTAACAGGGCCACACGCTGGACTGCGTTACCGATAAAACACAGCGCCACCGCTGCGTCACCCAAGGCATGCGTCGCCGACGGTGGCTACAGAAACAGGCTGTCCGGCTGGGAAGGGCAGCTTTTTGCTGCATAGGGTAACACGGCCACACGCTGGACTGCGTCACCGATAAAACACAGCGCCACCGCTGCGTCACCCAAGGCATGCGTCGCCGACGGTGGCTACAGAAACAGGCTGCCCGACTGGGAAGGGCTGCTTTTTCCTTGATAGCGTAACAGGGCCACACGCTGGACTGCGTTACCGATAAAACACAGCGCCACCGCTGCGTCACCCAAGGCATGCGTCGCCGACGGTGGCTACAGAAACAGGCTGTCCGGCTGGGAAGGGCTGCTTTTTGCTGCATAGGGTAACACGGCCACACGCTGGACTGCGTCACCGATAAAACACAGCGCCACCGCTGCGTCACCCAAGGCATGCGTCGCCGACGGTGGTTACAGAAACAGGCTGTCCGGCTGGGAAGGGCAGCTTTTTCCTTCATAGCGTAACACGGCCACACGCTGGACTGCGTCACCGATAAAACACAGCGCCACCGCTGCGTCACCCAAGGCATGCGTCGCCGACGGTGGTTACAGAAACAGGCTGTCCGGCTGGGAAGGGCAGCTTTTTCCTTCATAGCGTAACACGGCCACACGCTGGACTGCGTTACCGATAAAACACAGCGCCACCGCTGCGTCACCCAAGGCATGCGTCGCCGACGGTGGCTACAGAAACAGGCTGTCCGGCTGGGAAGGGCAGCTTTTTCCTTCATAGCGTAACAGGGCCACACGCTGGACTGCGTTACCGATAAAACACAGCGCCACCGCTGCGTCACCCAAGGCATGCGTCGCCGACGGTGGCTACAGAAACAGGCTGTCCGGCTGGGAAGGGCAGCTTTTTGCTGCATAGGGTAACACGGCCACACGCTGGACTGCGTCACGGATAAAACACAGCGCCACCGCTGCGTCACCCAAGGCATGCGTCGCCGACGGTGGCTACAGAAACAGGCTGCCCGACTGGGAAGGGCAGCTTTTTGCTGCATAGGGTAACACGGCCACACGCTGGACTGCGTCACGGATAAAACACAGCGCCACCGCTGCGTCACCCAAGGCATGCGTCGCCGACGGTGGCTACAGAAACAGGCTGTCCGGCTGGGAAGGGCAGCTTTTTCCTTCATAGCGTAACACGGCCACACGCTGGACTGCGTTGGATGGATGGATGGATGGATGGATAGGAGCGCCCCCTTTGAAACGGGGTGGTGGCAATTGCCACCATGCTCAGCTTTTCTTTATTTATTATTTTTTTTTGTTTACTGTGTTGGCAATTCTCATTAAGATTCTCCATCAACTTTGCCTACGGTTTCCTACTATTCTAACCTTATGCCACATCTCTGCTTTTCAGCCACCAATCCTGCAATCGCTTTTTGCGGACTTCCACTGCAGATTTATTTACATGACCATTGTTATCTTTAAACCCTAGGGCCTCAGAAAGAGTGACTGTGCCTGCATCGACATCCGGATGGATACCATCACATTTGATTATGAGGTGTTCTATTGTTTCCACAGATCTACCACACACTGCACATGTGTCATCTTCTTCGTTAAATTTCTTTTTGTAGCTGCGCGTTCTAAGACACCCTGATCTAGCTTCAAAAAGTAGGGCACTGCCTCTTGAGTTATCATAGAAAAATTCTTTCCTGATCTGCCTTTTCCAGAATCGATATAGTTCTACACTATGTTTCTTTTCCATTGAATTCATCCAATTTTTAACTTCCGCGTTTTTAACCTGTCGTTTAATGCTCTTTCTTTCTCCGTCCTCATGACCGGCATACTTACTGGTTAGTTTTCTAGTCCTTTTCCGCCACTGTGAGTCAACGTTCTTTCTGTATAAATATTTAAATACCTTAGCTGCCCATCTGTTATCGTCCAATTTCCTCAGGCGTTCTTCATATAGTATTTTACTCTTAGCTTCCCGTGCCTCGAACGATGCCCAGCCCATATCCCCTTGTACTGCCTCGTTTGTGGTTTTGCCGTGGGCACCTAGTGCTAATCTTCCAACAGCTCTCTGATTTACGTCTAATCTCGACTGAACTTCTGCCCTTAAGCACAGAACCGCATTGCCGAAAGTAAGTTTCGGCACCATTATTCTTTTCCAAATACCTCTTAGTACTTCATATTTGTTGTACCCCCATAATGCCCTGTGTTTCATTATCCCGGCGTCTCTTCGTCCTTTTGCCCTAAGAGCCTGTTCATGCTTTTCCGTGTATATCTGCCCTTCGTTTAGCCATATCCCAAGGTATTTGTATTCGGCCACTTTGGGTATTTCGTGGCCTTGTATTGTAAGCACCTGATCAGTTGTATCGTTAAAAATCATCACACCTGTTACCGTTACCGATAAAACACAGCGCCACCGCTGCGTCACCCAAGGCATGCGTCGCCGACGGTGGTTACAGAAACAGGCTGTCCGGCTGGGAAGGGCAGCTTTTTCCTTCATAGCGTAACAGGGCCACACGCTGGACTGCGTTACCGATAAAACACAGCGCCACCGCTGCGTCACCCAAGGCATGCGTCGTCGACGGTGGTTACAGAAACAGGCTGTCCGGCTGGGAAGGGCAGCTTTTTCCTTCATAGCGTAACAGGGCCACACGCTGGACTGCGTTACGGATAAAACACAGCGCCACCGCTGCGTCACCCAAGGCATGCGTCGCCGACGGTGGTTACAGAAACAGGCTGTCCGGCTGGGAAGGGCAGCTTTTTCCTTCATAGCGTAACAGGGCCACACGCTGGACTGCGTTACCGATAAAACACAGCGCCACCGCTGCGTCACCCAAGGCATGCGTCGCCGACGGTGGTTACAGAAACAGGCTGTCCGGCTGGGAAGGGCAGCTTTTTCCTTCATAGCGTAACAGGGCCACACGCTGGACTGCGTTACCGATAAAACACAGCGCCACCGCTGCGTCACCCAAGGCATGCGTCGTCGACGGTGGTTACAGAAACAGGCTGTCCGGCTGGGAAGGGCAGCTTTTTCCTTCATAGCGTAACACGGCCACACGCTGGACTGCGTTACCGATAAAACACAGCGCCACCGCTGCGTCACCCAAGGCATGCGTCGCCGACGGTGGCTACAGAAACAGGCTGTCCGGCTGGGAAGGGCAGCTTTTTCCTTCATAGCGTAACAGGGCCACACGCTGGACTGCGTTACCGATAAAACACAGCGACACCGCTGCGTCACCCAAGGCATGCGTCGCCGACGGTGGTTACAGAAACAGGCTGTCCGGCTGGGAAGGGCAGCTTTTTCCTTCATAGCGTAACACGGCCACACGCTGGACTGCGTTACCGATAAAACACAGCGCCACCGCTGCGTCACCCAAGGCATGCGTCGCCGACGGTGGCTACAGAAACAGGCTGTCCGGCTGGGAAGGGCAGCTTTTTCCTTCATAGCGTAACAGGGCCACACGCTGGACTGCGTTACCGATAAAACACAGCGCCACCGCTGCGTCACCCAAGGCATGCGTCGCCGACGGTGGCTACAGAAACAGGCTGTCCGGCTGGGAAGGGCAGCTTTTTCCTTCATAGCGTAACACGGCCACACGCTGGACTGCGTTACCGATAAAACACAGCGCCACCGCTGCGTCACCCAAGGCATGCGTCGCCGACGGTGGTTACAGAAACAGGCTGTCCGGCTGGGAAGGGCAGCTTTTTCCTTCATAGCGTAACAGGGCCACACGCTGGACTGCGTTACCGATAAAACACAGCGCCACCGCTGCGTCACCCAAGGCATGCGTCGCCGACGGTGGTTACAGAAACAGGCTGTCCGGCTGGGAAGGGCAGCTTTTTCCTTCATAGCGTAACAGGGCCACACGCTGGACTGCGTTACCGATAAAACACAGCGCCACCGCTGCGTCACCCAAGGCATGCGTCGCCGACGGTGGTTACAGAAACAGGCTGTCCGGCTGGGAAGGGCAGCTTTTTCCTTCATAGCGTAACAGGGCCACACGCTGGACTGCGTTACGGATAAAACACAGCGCCACCGCTGCGTCACCCAAGGCATGCGTCGCCGACGGTGGTTACAGAAACAGGCTGTCCGGCTGGGAAGGGCAGCTTTTTCCTTCATAGCGTAACAGGGCCACACGCTGGACTGCGTTACCGATAAAACACAGCGCCACCGCTGCGTCACCCAAGGCATGCGTCGCCGACGGTGGTTACAGAAACAGGCTGTCCGGCTGGGAAGGGCAGCTTTTTCCTTCATAGCGTAACAGGGCCACACGCTGGACTGCGTTACCGATAAAACACAGCGCCACCGCTGCGTCACCCAAGGCATGCGTCGTCGACGGTGGTTACAGAAACAGGCTGTCCGGCTGGGAAGGGCAGCTTTTTCCTTCATAGCGTAACAGGGCCACACGCTGGACTGCGTTACGGATAAAACACAGCGCCACCGCTGCGTCACCCAAGGCATGCGTCGCCGACGGTGGTTACAGAAACAGGCTGTCCGGCTGGGAAGGGCAGCTTTTTCCTTCATAGCGTAACAGGGCCACACGCTGGACTGCGTTACCGATAAAACACAGCGCCACCGCTGCGTCACCCAAGGCATGCGTCGCCGACGGTGGTTACAGAAACAGGCTGTCCGGCTGGGAAGGGCAGCTTTTTCCTTCATAGCGTAACAGGGCCACACGCTGGACTGCGTTACCGATAAAACACAGCGCCACCGCTGCGTCACCCAAGGCATGCGTCGTCGACGGTGGTTACAGAAACAGGCTGTCCGGCTGGGAAGGGCAGCTTTTTCCTTCATAGCGTAACACGGCCACACGCTGGACTGCGTTACCGATAAAACACAGCGCCACCGCTGCGTCACCCAAGGCATGCGTCGCCGACGGTTGTTACAGAAACAGGCTGTCCGGCTGGGAAGGGCAGCTTTTTCCTTCATAGCGTAACACGGCCACACGCTGGACTGCGTTACCGATAAAACACAGCGCCACCGCTGCGTCACCCAAGGCATGCGTCGCCGACGGTGGCTACAGAAGCAGGCTGCCCGGCTGGGAAGGGCTGCTTTTTGCTGCATAGGGTAACAAGGCTACCGGGACGAGCATACCAACGCTACGAAGGAAAAAGCCGCCCTTCCCAGCCGGGCAGCCTGTTTCTGTAGCTACCGTCGGCGACGCATGCCTTGGGTGACGCAATGGTGGCGCCGTGTTTTATCGGTAACGCAGTCCAGCGTGTGGCCGCGTTACGCTGGGCCAGATGATAACAAGGCGGATGGTTTGCGGAAATATGCGCAGGGTGTGTCGCCACAGTAGTGACTGCTGGACACAAGGAGTAAGGAATACTACATCATCATCATCATCATCATCAGCCTGACTACAACCACTGTAGGGCAAAGGCCTCTCCCATGTCTCTCCATTTAACCCTGTCCTTTGTCAGTAGCTGCCACCGTATCCCCGCAAACTTATTAATCTCATCCGCCCACCTAACTTTCTGTCGTCCCCTTCTACGTTTGCTTTCTCTTGGAATCCACTCCGTTGCCCTTAAGGACCAGCGGTTATCTTGCCTTCGCATTACATGCCCTGCCCAGGCCCATTTCTTCCTCTTGATTTCAACCAGGATGCCATTAACAAGCGTTTGTTCCCTCACCCACTCCGCCCTCTTCCGATCTCTTAACATTACACCTATCATTTTCCTTTCCATAGCTCGCTGCGTTGTTCTTAACTTTAGCTTAACGAATACTACTGCTAGCTTTTTTCTTAAGTTCACCCCCCCCCCCCCTTTTTTTAACAATGCGAAGCCGGCTTTAATTCTGGTTTACTATCACTGTATGGCCCCCGCATACTGCCTCTGCAAGCATGATGCCCAAATTCTACTAGAAAGAAGGCCTCCTGCGGGTATCCTATCCTGCCGGCTGTCCCTTTTCTTTCGGGCAGCGGCTGCTCGGAGATCCGGCTCTGCGGCCACCGTCGTCGCAGATTGGAGCAGCAGCACGTGTGCTCGTGGTCGGAAAACAAACCGCGTTAAGGTTTTTCGCGCCATTGGCGGTCTCATTCGTTTTAGGCCCCTCTCGTTTTCTGGCGCGCATATTTGAGGCCATGTTAGAATGGGATAAGTTGAGAGCATAGCCCGGACATTTCAATTCATAACAAAAAGGACCTGAAGGATTTCAAGAAGTACAGAACAAATGTAGCTAAAAATTTAGAGTATCCTTACACTCCAGTCCACCGAAGGGCAAGGCTGACTGTAGTAGTCCACTCGTCAAAAAAATTCAGGGGGGCACTTCGTTGGCCTAAAGTGCGCTGAGGCGAAAGCATTAAGCGCAGTGTTGCTACTTGTGCCACTGGTGTGTGGTTAAGATGTTCAGCTTCACCTCTGAGTGTGGAACGCGACAGCGTCTTGCAACGCTGCCAGGGAGTCCACAGAACGCCATCGCCCGTTCGGCTCTACGGCGTGCTCGACGGTAAATTGCTTTTTGGGGAAAGGAAATCTATCTCTCTCTCGCATATCTCGGTGGACTCCTGAACCTCGCCGTAAGAGAAGGGAGGAAGATGGGAGTTAACAAAGACGCCGTATTAGCTAGCTTTGGAAACATAATGCGCGTCAACCCGAAAAAATTCTGGACTCTGGTCACTCCTTGCAAAAACCGTACTCAAAACATTTCGTTGATTAATCAAGACGGCTTACATGTCCCTGAGAATGAGCGCGCAGATGTCATGAATTCATATTTTTCCTCCGTATTCACGCATGAACCTGCTCTCCATATTCCCTCAATACCTGCCACTAGTTTTTCCCAAATGCCACCAGCTTTTATAACCCATGAGGGCATCACTAAACTCATCGACAACCTTAAAGTGTCAAGCGCCCCTGGGCCAGACAACATAACTGCAAAAATATTAAAGGGAACTGTGAGAATTTCTAGCCGTATTTTGCAAATTATTTTTCAGCAGTCGGTTTCAAATGGTGAAATACCAAATGAGTGGAAAACTAGTAAAGTAACTCCAGTATTTAAGGCAGGCAACCGATCCGGCCCTTCTAATTACCGCCCAATTTCATTAACATCCATTCCATGCAAGCTACTGGAGCACATATTATATTCGCAGATCGCATCACACCTCGACAATAACGCTTTCTTTTATGAAAAACAGCACGGTTTTAGGTCAGGCCATTCTTGCGAGTCCCAGCTCTTCGAACTCACTACAGACCTTCACTTAAACTTAGATTCTTCTTTTCAAACCGACGTCATTTACCTGGATTTCTCCAAAGCCTTCGATCGCGTTCCACACCGGCGTTTAATGACAAAACTCTCCTGCCTCCACATCGACCCTTTAATCCTGTCATGGATCGACTGCTTTCTCCGCGACCGCTCACAATATACAGTAATAGGCAACCATAGATCGTCAAATACCACAGTCCTCTCTGGTGTCCCTCAGGGATCGGTGCTAGGACCACTCCTTTTTCTCATATTTATAAATGATCTTCCCAATGCCGTATCATCTCGTATCCGTCTCTTCGCAGACGATTGTGTCCTCTACCGCCGCATATCTACTCCCGATGATCAGACTCTGCTTCAACGCGACTTAAACCTCATAGAAACCTGGTGTACATCATGGCTCATGCAACTGAACATTTCGAAATGCAAGTTCATGCATGTATCGAGAAAGCGAAATAACCTCAGCTATCAGTATTCATTAAGTTCCACACCACTCTCCGAAACAGAATCATACAGGTATCTTGGAATCATCATAAACAACAAACTAACCTGGTCTGAGCACATTGCAAAAATTTGTACAGACGCTTCCAAAACGCTTGGGTTTATCAGACGATCCCTTGCTTTTTCACCCCATTCTGTCCGACAACTCGCCTACGTAACATTCATCCGTTCCAAACTCGGATATGCCTCGGCGATCTGGAATCCCCATCAAAAGTATCTAATCGATCAGCTTGAAGCCATCCAAAATCGCGCGGCCCGTTTTATCACATCGCAGTACGGCAGACAACAGAGTGTAACTCTTATCAAGGCATCCCTTGATCTGCAACCCCTGGCACTCCGGCGTAAAATTTCACAGCTCTGCTTGTTTCACAAATTGTTCTACACCTTCCCACAGCTAAGAAACTCTGTATTGCACCCGCCGCTTCGCACCTCACGACGACTTTTTAACTCTTTAAGTCTGCAGCGCATACACGGCTCCACAAACTCATTTAATAAATCTTTTTTACCTAGCTCCATTACACTGTGGAATGACTTACCCGATTTCATAGTTAATGAAACAGAACCCGTTAAATTCAGACAGTTATTATCATCACATTTCAAGGGCTGAGTTATTTTGTCGTGTTTTTGAGTGTGTGCATGTGTTCTTTTTGTTTTTTTTTCTTATCTCAAGTTGTTCTTGAGCTGCTGTGTCTTTCTCATGTTAATATTTTGATAATGTTAATGTTGACCATGTATCCTGTACTTTGTATTTCTTGTTGATTTTACTGACCACTGTTTATGAAACGGCCTTTCCCCCCCCTTATGTAATGCCCTAAGCCAAGGGCCCTTAAGGGTAAATAAATGATGATAATGATGATGATGAGATGCGCCTTTGTTCATACTAAACCATCGAGCTGGCATGGCGGAGTGGTTATCGTGCTCGTCTCGCACTCCGGAGACCCTGGTTTGATTCCCCAACTCGACCAATTTCCTACTGGGTTTTATTTGTTTATGTGGTCGGACTAGAAAGGTTAATTAGGCTAACTGGCCTTTAGCATTGTTCTAATGCCATCCATCATGTCCTGTCACTCACCTGGGAAGTGATTGAACTCTCTGGAATGTTAGACACAATGTGTATGAAACGTCTTGAAACGTCGAACTATTAATGATGGTTATTGATAGTTAAGCATGACCTGTACATTTCGTGATAATAGTTAATGTATGGTTAGCGATAGTTAGCGTGACCTTAACTAGTACACTGATTAATTAGTGTTACTTAAGGTACAGGCGCGGTGCACAGTCCTACATGCCACTTCTTTACTACAAATTACCAGTTAGTCATTAACTACAATGATATAATCAAGAAATACCCTTTTATCATGTTCCGATGTCTTTCGATTGCACCTGATTAAGTATCGATTGGCTATTAATTGGCATATGCCCATATAAGGCATGCACCCATTCGGGGACACTGGTCACGACAGTGTGAGGCATTAAAGGCTTTCGCCTTCACAAAAACAATCACGCCACAAATCTGGCGATAAGGAAATGCGCAACATATAATCAACCCACATATATAGCCTTCATAGATTACGAGAATGCTTTTGACTCAGGCTAAACCTCAGCAGTCATGCAGGCATTACAGAACCGGTGCGATAGAAGAGGAGTATGGAGGGGAGCTATATAGGAAAATACTGATAGTAGCTGCACAGCCGCCTTAGAGAAAGTAATAAAATGCCAGTCAGGTGTCACGAAAGGCGACAAGATCTGTCCGGTACTAATCATCGCGTGCTTACCGGAGATGTTAAAAGAACTTGACCGTGAAGTGCTGGGGATAAAAGATGACACAGAATACCGTATCAATCTGAGATTTGCAATGGCACGGTCTATCAATTTAAGTGATAGTACGGATGGCAAAGCATGATCTAGGACCTGGACAAGCAAAAAAAGGGTGGTTCTAAAAATTAATATGATGAAATCTAGTCATGTTCAGTAGGCTCGTAAGGACACGGCAGGCAGTGAAGCGCATTGGTTGGTTGTCAGTGAATACCTGCACTTAGGGCAGGCAGTAACCGCTCAGCCGGGACCACGAACCCGCAGCCGACGGAAGGAGGAAGGCGCAGGATCCACAATGACCACGAGGATGGCTACCGCCGAATGTTACGTAGCAGCGAGCGGAAGGGATGAACGATGGCAGAGCAGTGATTTTCATGTCCGCCGTCCCGCGCTTTCTTACTAGAGGGAAAGCTGGCGCCCCGCGTCTGTGGGAGGCCGCTTCATCAGCCACCGTGGGTGCTCATGGGGCTACCCACTGCAGAACTTTTGGCCAAAAAATAAGTGAAAAAATAAACGCTGTTCGATAATCAAGAGTGCCCTAACATTTAATATCCTGTCTATAAATTGCAACAAACAAGCAGAAAAGCATGCAAATACAAAGTTTGCCCAAAATAAGAGATGGCTTGCTCTCCTATTGGCCAGGCACTGCATATCACAGAAACTAATATTTAGTGCTTAACAGGCGCACTTTTAAAAATAAATGTATCTTCAAAAAAATGTTGTTGCTTAAACACTTTAAGAGGTTCTTGAGTGACATTTCGGAAAAATTAAACCTTTTATTGGCGTCGTGTGCTGTTGCATTTGTGCTACTATGGCTTTTGCTCACTGTGTTCGCGCCAAAGTCTTCGGCGCACAGACGAACGGCGTTTTAGGAATGAAGCATCTTAGTAGTGCCACTCCGTGTTCCGAAAAAGTACGACTGTTCCGCACCAAGTAGCTCACCGTCCCATGATGCTTTGGGCGTCCATGGTGGCTGAAGTGCAGCGCCGCCAGCTTTCCCTCTAGGTAATAGTAAGCAACTCTAAGGTCCCGCGCCACTTCCACCTTCGTCTTGTCGTGACAATGTCCTGGTTAAAGACCGAAGAAGAAATGGGTGTGGACGGGGCGCGTAATTCGTAGGCAAGACGGTCACCGGGAGTGCATTCCGGACAGGCGCAGAAGGTGGTCAGGTGGCAATAAGGCATGTTCTGGTGGCGGCAGCTGGCACTGGGCCGGGGAGACACTGGACGCAGTTTCGCTGGTTATGCGTGCCTTCGAAGCGTTACCACGGCTTGGAACGTTTTTTAAACCTTTGTGCCGCACCAACAACAGCGGCCCCGCGATGAAACCTTCCGCAGGCGAACGTGGACCGCCTGGAGAGCGACCTGAGCGAGATCAACAAGAACAACCAGGCGCTGCAGAGGAACTTTGCGGAGCTGACCGAACTGAAGCACCTACTGCGCAGCATGGATGCCTTTTTCGAAGAGGTGAGCGTGTCTGCGGAGCCTGGTTTACTTGCTCATTTATGTGCACCTGGGGGAGGGCGACAGGGAAACTTTTCATAAATACGTCGAATGGTGCCGGCATGTTGGGCACTGGACTGCTCATAGAACAGGAAAGAGTTTGGGATTAAGCTACACACGCACTCCCCCGTAGCGCAGAAAAAAACATTTTTTTAGCGTCGTAAAAAGGCTCCCGTCTGGATCATGTTCGCAGAGCGCAAGCTATCCTGCCAAGTCAACAACTGCATTCATGCTTCCACTACATGTCTGCAAGGAATTCTTCTTTCATTTCAGTTTCATTTTTTTTTCATTTCAATTTTATTTATTCTTAGTTTTCTGTGCACAGAGAGCCATTTAAGGATCAGAGAAAACAAGGTATTGTGTACCTGAATAATTTTTTAAATAATTTTTTCAACAGCGCATGCTACACAAGGACACAAGACGAGGAAAACACACACACGAGCGCTGTTTCCTCGTCTTGTGTCCTTGTGTAGCATGCGCTGTTGAAAAAATTATTATGAATAACCAACTAGCCCGTGAGCTCACCCTGTTGTGTACCTGAGTAGGTCTCTAAGACCTTACTTTGTTCGGAAACAGTGAAATTTTCGGAACAAAAAGCACAGAGTTCAAAACTAGGGAATTCAAATGCAGCAACTACAAATAAAGAAGGGTAGCTTGTTGGGCCAGTTGGTGCATGGTACGTAGAAAACCAGCGAAAAGGACGCATTCACAAGGAGGAGAAGTACACAGGACAACGCTGGAAACACAACTGAAAATTCTTTACTTGGTGGATCGCCAACATCAGAACAGGGCGAACATGCGCGAGAGCACCACAAACGCTATCAAAACAGCAAACACAAAAACTGATTAAGCGAGCGAAGATTGCATGTGGCAACCTTTGTCCCATTCATGAAAGTGTACTCTTTTGCCGTGAACCTAACAGAGCTATCGCTGACGCATTCAGTTCCTAACTGCCTGATTTTAAAAGCTTCTAAGATTTCTCGTTCTATCTGTGCTTTGCCGCGTCCGATGATTTTGACATTGTGGAACAGAGGGGTGCAGTCTTTGCAATGGTTGCAATGTCTTGGAAGATTTGCTGTGCTGCCTGGCTGCAGCGAAGTGCGGTGCTGCCTCATACGGTCGTTGACGCATTGACCCGTTTGACCTATGTAGGCCTTGCCACAGGACAGTGGGAGCGAGTAAACAACATCTGTTGTGCATTTGTTGAACATGCTCTGGTGTTTAACATTACATTTCTTTTTTGTGCTAGTTTTTGAGATACGTGAACAAAGCGACGACAGTTTGGTGGGCGCAGTTTGTTGTGTACTTCTCCTCCTTGTGAATGCGTCCTTTTCGGTGGTTTTCTACAAATAAAGCACTAAAAGAACATTACATGCAGAATTAATAAAGGAGCATTACAAAAAAGCATAATACTTTAAACAAAACAGTAATAGAACCAATCAACAAAGCAGACATAATTACCCATGTAAAACAACACACACTGGTCACGTACGAAAAGGGATCATGTATTAAGGCGAAAGCTTTTAATGCCTCATACTGTCGTTAGCAGACGCGTCGGCAGCCTTGTCGACAGACGCTTCGGCAGGAGTGTCGACAGACGCTTCGGCAGGAGTGTCGACAGACGCGTCGGCAGCCGTGTCGACAGACGCGTCAGCAGGAGTGTCGACAGACGTGTCGGCAGCCGTGTAGACAGACGCGTCGGAAGAAGTGTCGACAGACGCGTCGGCAGGAGTGTCGACAGACGCGTCGGCAGCCGTGTCGACAGACGCGTCGGCAGACGCGTCGGCAGCTGTGTCGACAGACGCGTCGGAAGATTCGTCCGCCTTTCGGCGTCACTGCTTAAAAGGCTCAAGGTTCCAGCATCAATAAAGGCGCATCTAGTGAATGCATGGGCTTCATAAATAAAATAAAAGGAGTAAAGTAAATAAAACGAAAATAAAAAATAAAAATAAGAAATGAACAAAAATAAAAACGAAATAAAAATAAGCTGCGAAAATAAAAAGAAAAACAAAAAATTAAGAAAAGGAGCAAAAAAAGGTCGCTGTGGCTTAGCTTGGTTAAGCCCGGTAATTGCGAAAGCAATATACCTACGCCATGGTTCAGCTGGTAGTGTAGCTGGTGGTGGTGCTTGTGGTTAGACTTGTGGCGATGCATCTGTTATACAATCCAATGCAATCCAATCCAATCTAATGTAATCTAATCTGTTGTAATCCATTCCAATCCAGTCCAGTACAATCCAGTCCAGTCAGGCCGCCGTTCATGTGCACCGCCGTCGCACACGGACGGCGCGAGATCGCGAAGCAATGTTAAGCCGCTGGTGGTTGGCACAGCTACTGCTCTCTAGCGACGTGAGTCGAGCCTAATCTCTTCAGCGTAACGCCACAATCGCGCTCCTAGCGGAGAGCGAAGGAGTTCGGCGCCGGTGGTTTCCTGGCCACTCTTAGTTTTTACTTACTTTTTGTATTTTTCATATTTTGTGTTTATTTATTTTTAAAGCGAAAGCTTTACTACTTGCACTTTCAGCCTTTGCCGTGGCGCGGCGGTGATACCATTGACCTTTAGTTGGCCTGTGTGTGACGTCATGTGTGAAATCACGCCGAAGAGAAGGGCGACCGACTCGCGCCGTCGCAAGCCGCGGCTGTGCCACCACCGGAGCCTAACTGCTGCGCTCTCTGCTAGGAGCGTAACAGGTGTTGTGACGTCACGCGGAAGAGAAGGGCGACCGACTCGCGCCGCCGCAGGCCGTGGTGGTGCCACCACCGGCGCCTAACTCCTGCGCTCTCCGCTAGGAGCGCAACAGGTGTTGTGACGTCACGCCAAAGAGAAGGGCGACCGACTCGCGCCATCGCAAGGCGCGGCGGTGCCACCACCGGCGCCTAACTCCTGCGCTCTCCGCTAGGAGCGCGATTGTGGCGTTACGCTGAAGAGATTAGGCTCGACTCACGTCGCTAGAAAGCAGTAGCTGTGCCAACCACCAGCGGCTTAACATTGCTTCGCGATCTCGCGCCGTCCGTGTGCAACGGCGGTGCACATGAACGGTGGCCTGACTGAACTGGATTGTACTGGACTGGATTGGATTGGATTAGAATAGATTAGATTAGATTACATTGGATTGCATTGGATTGGATTGTATAACAGATGCATCGCCACAAGTGAAACCACAAGCACCACCACCAGCTACACTACCAGCTGAACCATGGCGTAGGTACGGATATTGCTTTCGCAATTACCGGGCTTAACCAAGCTAAGCCACAGCGAATTTTTTTTTCTCTCTGCCTCGCTCATCGTTGTGATAGAAAATAAAGGTATTATTATTATTACAAATTGAAAAGTGTTATCGGACAGAGGTCACTATTATTAACACGTAAATTTATCAAAACATGTCAAACAGCGGAACATTGCTCAAATAAATATTTAACTAAGTCTCTCTCTTAAAGGTGCACTGAAGAGGAATCTCAGCTCGTCTTTTTGCCGCGGGAACTCGATCTACACGTTCCTAGCATTCTTAGAAACTGCGACTTATTGCCCTGCGTGGCCGATTTCCCTAATTAAATCGAATTAACGTCCGGCTCCCGCCTTTCCCGCCGTACCTACGCCATGGTTACGATATTTCAGGAAATATATTCTACCTGCTTTCCTCACAAAGTACACAATCCCCCCCCGGCAGGCTCGTAAACCGTGGGTCAGTTATCAGTTGCTTAAACGGATAAAAAAACGGGGCAAACTGTACAGCAATTTTTTGAAAACCAAATGTCCTGACGGATTGAAAACCTTCAAATTATTCAGGAATAAGGTGACAAAGGAGCTTCGAGCCGCGAAAAAACTGTATTATGAGAACCTGTTTCTCTCGTCGAGAAATAGTTGCGAGGCGACCTGGAAGAAATTAAGCTCAATCATAGGGCGTACGCCAGAACCGTTCACCAAAATTACTCTTCACGGAGTAGATTGTGAGGGACCCGAACTGGCGAACGCATTTAATGACTTTTTCATTTCCATAGCTCAACCCTCCTCACCTTACGAAGACTTGCCGCTCAATTATTCTCGCAATAACTGTACTGTTTTTTTTAAATCCCGTTTCAGACGACGAGGTGGTTGCGGCTTTCAACAGCCTTAATAACAGCAAATCTGTAGATCGTACAGGCATTCAGATAAAGCCAGTTAAATTTGTTATTCATGGTATATCAAGCTGTTTGACACATAATTTTAATACATGCATCTCAGAAGGGGTATTTCCACGAATCATGCAGTCTGCGAAGGTGATAGTATTGTTTAAAAAAGGCGATAAAAACGACCTTGCTAACTATCGCCCAATCTCTATCTTGCCTACCTTCTCAAAAGGTTCCGAAAAATTAATTCTCACGCGTCTTACATCTTTCATCGACCGTCACAATATTTTAAACCCCGCTCAGTTCGGATTCAGGAAAAACACATCAACTGAGCTTGCCCCTCTCGCGCAAAAAGAGTATATTTTAGAGAATTTTTAAGAAAAACTAGTACTAGGCGTCTTTTTAGGTTTCTCGAAAGCTTTCGACAGCATTAATCACAAAACGTCACTCAATAAACTAGAGCGCTATGGTATACGTGGTACATCCTACTCCCTTATATCTGCTTACTTATCCAGTAGAACACTGTATGTCGAAATAAATGGTTTTTCCTCTGCAGTGCTGCCCGTCATCTCAGGAGTTCCACAAGGAAGTCTTTTAGGCCCCCTTCTTTTTATTCTTTACATTAATGATATTGCCAGCATAGATCCATCTGCAAAATACATTATTTACGCCGACGATACCAGTCTGTTTTTCTCTGGTCATTCAGGTATTGATCTATCGAGCCGTGCTAACACGACCTTAGGCAAAATTGATCAATGGGCATCTAAGAACAGTTTAAAACTTAATGTAAATAAAACAAAAGCCGTATTCTTCCACCCCAAATACAGATTATTCGAGTTATCCCCACTCATACTCAACGACAGTCAAATAGAAGTTAGCAAATCTGTCAAAACATTAGGCGTCTATTTTTCAGACAATATGTCATGGGATGCCCATGTAGAATACTTAGCCACAAAGCTCTCACGCACTATAGGTTCCTTACGTCGACATTTTTCAGTATTTCCTCTCTCGATTAATATTCTCCTATACAATGAACTCTTTTCCTCTATTTTAAACTATTGCTGACTAGTGTGGGCAACCACAACTGGAGAAAATATCACCAAGTTATTACTGCTACAAAAAAGAGCAATCAGACTAATTTCTAAAGCTCCTTTCGCCGCACACACAGGGCCATTATTTGAACAACTAAAAATTGTTAAAATGACATCTTTGTATAACTACAGACTTTCCCTACTTTATAGACTATGCATCACCAAGAAGGACGACACGCTAACATTATTAGCGGTGCTTCAACAAAACATCAATACACATAACATCCGAAATCCAGAACGTTGGCATATCACTGGCTGTCGCACAAACTATGGCAAGCAGATGCTTCGTTACAGGCTTCCTGTTTTACTCAATCAGCACTCACGCAATAGTCGGAAAGATTTTACAGTTGTTTCCATGAAACAATTCCGTCAAATGTTTTTGTGAACATTTTGTCCATGTCCTCATTTAGTGCTTTGTACATGACGTACTTTGATTTTTTTTGTGCTTTTCAACTCAAATTTCATTCAATTTTGATTTCTTGATGTAAAAATTCAATCGGTTGATTTATCCTGCGCTGCCAAATGCCGTCAGTAAGGGGGCAGTCGACCCGTCAAGCTGCTCTCTGAAGCAGCTTTTTCGCGGCTGCTCCTTTCCTTTGTAAAAGAGGAAAAAATAAACTATTATTATTATTATTATAACTGATGCATATACAACACGGTGTGCCTTTCGAAGAAGTCTCTGGTTGTTGTCCTAGGATTTAAACCTTCTATTGCTCTAATGGCTCTTTTTGAAGAGTTGTTAAAGATTTTATGTTATTATAAGCTGTTGTTCCCCGGATTAAAAAGCCACTATTTAAATGAGACTGTATCAAGCCATAATAAAAGGTTAATCTAAATTTCTCAGGAATTTGGTTTCGAAGTTTCCACACTGCTCTGAGGCAAGCTTGGCTAGGTACTCACCCCCTATACATGGCAGTTTGTGCAGCAGCTATGCATGAAATGCACTGGAATGTGCAAAAGTGAACAATTTACAGCGCATGCGATTTTCGCGCAGGAGGTGAATAATGCTGCAAATGCAACCTTGTTACAATATAAAAAATACAACAAAATGCAACAAACACTTGCGTGACAACATTATCAAAGACCTGAAAAATGACAATGGTAATAAACAAGCTCGCCTGAATATAAGAGGAAAAGAAATTGTAAAGAAAAATGGACACAGCAGTACTCTGAGATGAAATGACGTATTACGAAAGCTCTGGTTTTGGTTATGAAGATGGCTGGCACTGTTAAACGCCATGAAACTGGTTGATGAAATGAAGTTCGATATTACTTTTAGTGGCTGTTTGCAGGTCGATTTCCTTTATTAATAATGCGTTCGATAATCTCGGAAGGCGATTTTCGACGCTATCTAGCCCGTGTGTTAGCCTGGTGAATGGCACGGGACATGTTCCCTTTTTCCTAAATACGTACCCCCGATCAGGAAAGCTTTTTAAACTACATAACGACAAAAATGCATTGTTACTAGTTTTTAAGCGATGTTTATATCTGATGTTGATTGTATGGATTCGTTGTGATAATGCAAACGGAAGTTGCAAACTACAAATATGTTTCTTGGCCGAAAAACAACATATTTGGTTTTGTGAGTATTTAGTTCTAACTTATTGCAGAAGAACTACTAAGAAAGTTCTTGTAACCAATAATTCGCAGTTTCATTTTTGTGCATCATGTCAGATCCACTAAAAAAGACGTTAGTATCATCAGCATATAGTATTACCTCCTCTGTAATAGGTATAATTGCATATATCAATTTTGTAACCTAAGAATAAAAGTGGGCCTGATATTTGAACCTTGATATTGACTCCCATGGATACAATGCCATGACAAGACGAGCAATCTCCTATATTCACATGCTGTTTTCGATTTGAAGGGTAATCTTTCAAAGGGTTAGTGCAATGCCTCTTATGCCATAACAACTGATCTTCTTTACAATATATCATGATTTACGGAGTCAAAGACCTTTCTAATATCAAGAACGATTCCAACTGTGTACAGCTTCTTCTCAATATTTTCAACTATTCATTCCTTTATGGCTGTTAGTGCTAATTCTGTAGATTTGTTCTTTTGAAAGGCGAACTGATTCGGGGTGATAATCTTTAAGCTGTCTAGAAATGTGAAAAGCCTGAACGTTCGGCAGATCAAACGTTCGTAGATCAAACGTTCGGCAACTTTCGAAAATCACTTAATATAGATATTGGCCTACAGTTGTTTAGGCCTTCCTTTCCTCCTTCTTTATGTATTACCGTCAGTCGTGCAGCTTTTAGTTCTGCGAAACAGCCGTCATTCAGAACACAGTTGTTACAAGTATGTGACAACGGTGCTGCAAGAACATCAGCTACGACTTTTATTGGCAAGACTTTAATATCATCATAGCCAGCTGCACTTGAGCTTTTTAAAAATTTAATAATCTCCTTAATTTGATTCTCATCAGAAGGTGCTAAAAATATTGAATGTACGGCATGTCTGTTTTATGAATTTTGTTTGGTCCGGTAACAACTCAGCATTTGTTTGCCTATTACCACCGGGGAGAATATGCTCATTAAACTTTTCACAGAGCTCCAGCTTTGACGTTGCTTCGCTACCTGAGGTTAGGTCAGAGGAAACAGTGTCCATCCTTTGAGCATTTGAAAGTTCATTAAAAACCTTCCAGAACTTGTGCGGCTGGTGAATATTTTCGGATTTACTGCTCTGATGAGCATGTTTAGCTTTCTTGATCTGAGCATTAACTTTTTTGCGGAATTTTTTAAATTCCTTGAGTTTTGCTTGGTCTTTTGTCGTAAGGTAATCCTCCAACAGCTTGTTTCTTTGTCTTATTTTGTGGTAAATATCCGCGTTCATCCATGGCTTTGGTGCTTTTTTCGATTTCTTCCAATAGCATATTGGAAAAGGTTCATCATATAGTTCCCTAATTTTACCATAAAAGGTAGAAATGTTTTTCCATGCGTCACTTTCGCAAAACACGCTAGACCAAACTGTCTGAAGAGTAAGGGTTGTAAACGTGGATAACGTGCTTTGATTAATCTTCCCGTTAATGGCTGTATACCCTTGTGCAGTCAGCTCTCTTGTGACATGACGTGCTAGTGTACAGAACAAAAGCAGATGGTCAATGATTCCAGACACAAGTGGACCGGAGGCGGTGTTGCCTCTCGTAATTTAGAAAGAAAATATCAATGATAGTTTCAGAAGTGTCAGTTATTCGCGTGGGACAAACAATATTATTTCCATGACAAATCATCATCGATAAAAAGTCACTCTGAGCATTGCTAGACACTTGTAAATTAATACTGATGTCTCCAACAACAATAGCTTTTTCATCAGTTTGAGACAAGCCCATTACAATTGTGTCTGAATATTCAATGAAACGGTATTTTTTTCTGCTACAAAATAACAACCGCAGAGCGCAAAACAATGGCCCCGAGTGTGATGACAGTTTTGCTTGTTCTCGCCCTTTAGCGCGAGCACGAGATGGAAGACGAGGCCCTGCCGCCGCAGCTCGAGGCGTCCGGAGAAGAGGGACGCCACGTGCAGATGGGGTAAGGACGCATGCCCCGGGTGTTCAAACTGCGGCTAATTGAGCCTTGGAACCGCCTTGAAGCTGGACGGCAGCCAATGGGTTCAGTAATGCAATGCTGCCTTGGGAGCTCGGATACGAGCGCCAGGGGCAGGCGCCGTCGTCACTGGACCGAAATTCACACCGCCTTAACGATCACGCCACCGATCAACAACACCCGGGAGAGAGCGCCACAGTGAGGGCCATTGCATGGGCGTTGAGTTTCAGTTGACCGCTTCATGAGTACCTGGGAATTCGATACCAATTGAATAAAATGTTTGCAGCGTCTCAATATGCAACGACTACAATTCCACCCAGACTTTCAAATGGAATGCAGCTAACTAATCTGTCGTAGAAACTCCACAGACATAAAAAATTGGCTGTGGCTTAGCTTGGTTAATCCCGGTATTTGCGAAAGCAATATCCGTACCTACGCCATGGCTCAACTGGTAGTGTAGCTTGTGGTGGTGCCTGTGGTTAGACTTGTGGTGATGCATCGGTTATACAATAAAATCCATTCCAATCCAATCCAACCCAATCCAATATGCTAATATGGTAGATCCTGGCCTCGCTCCGCGACGGGCTGAAAGTGCAACTAGTATAGCTTTCGCAATAATAGTTAAAAATCATTTTATACTCACAACGATCTATTGTGCAAATCAGATAAGCTCAATGAGCTAACAGCAGTTCTTTTGAGTTGCGTGTTCTCTTTCGCATCCTCGTTCCTTCGCGCTGGGTTAAACTGCTGATAGCAGTGAACCAACTGGCCCTGGCAAAAATCCTGATTCAAGAGGCTTTCATTGAATACAATGCTCCATTTTGCACCATCCGCGTGCATTCACATGGGCCGGACTGGCTTCCGCCCACTCAAAAGCGCACAATGGGTACTGCAGACCACGCACGAACGCGGACTAGAAAGGAGAACGCAAGCGCTCACTTCCAACTGTGGAGGCAAATGCACGATACGCCTTCGGTGCGTCATCGAGCCGAA
Source organism: Amblyomma mixtum (assembly GCF_055824585.1). Lineage (NCBI taxonomy): Eukaryota > Metazoa > Arthropoda > Arachnida > Ixodida > Ixodidae > Amblyomma > Amblyomma mixtum. Next base: position 168,346,286 of record NC_143021.1, read on the forward strand.
AGTGCCGACATCCGGTGTCTGCACTTAGAAATGGTGGACATTCTGTGCGAGTGACGGTGTGCACACACATTTGATGCACCCGTTTTTTCTTAATCAAATCTGCTTCTATGACTTCCCTCACATCCTGGCTCCTGTGCATACCTAGTAGTATACTGCACGCTTCAGAGAAAGGTTTACAAGGTTCTCCACTTCACAGTCACGAGAATGCACAGAGAGGTGCGTGCGCTCCGTTACTACTTCCTTCATACAATGCCGGTTTGACCGATGCAAGTTGACGCGCAAGACAGGGGAACACCATACACTACCCCAGATGAGCATGCAAGCGTGGGTGACGATGTTTGATTGGGCAAGGCTTCTCACCGTCTTTGAATGAGCTTGTCACCTTGCAAAGTTTTCCCAGCTTCAGCAGGCGCGGACGTCGTTGCCACCTATGATCTATTTAGGCGGTGCGATGCAGGTAAGGCGTTTCCACAGTGCGGTTTTCATTTCTTTAAGACATTTGTCCTTCTTCTTTGTCGCAACCCCTCAGCGGCAGATGCTAGAATTGGATAGCCTGCGGAAACGAGGCGTCTCACTTGGCTCAACAATAGATTGCAGTGATGTTCTCTCCCAGCTGTATAACTGGTCCAAGTTGAATCGCCTCCAAGTTAGTGCCAGTAAAAGGAAAGCAGTTATATTTCTCGCTGAAAACAAATTGTTTGAGCTAAGTCGCACTATCAAATTCTCGAGTCAAGATATCGAGATTGTTGATCACCATAAAATCTTAGGCGTACACAGTTCCCGACATCGCACCTGGGACACTCAAGTTGACTGCTTCCGCAAAAACCCTTGTTCTCTTACAGGGATTATATCCCGCTGTCGTTGTATACTTCTACCATTGATGAAGCTCCACTTATATCATCCTCTGCTTAACTCGCATCTCAGGTATTGCAGTCTAGTTTGGGGCACAACTACCAAAAAGTTTAAATAAATTCTTTGTCACCCAGAAAAAATTATCCGCTGCATTGCAGACATTGAACACGTCAAAAATACAAATGACGCATTTTAATCATTTAATATACTAAGTGTAGACAAGCTATGTAAATTTTGTTTATTAAATAACTATTGTTCGTCCAGTGAGGTTATGAACCTGTTATCGTCTTTGGCATTTTTATAACGCCGAAATATTAACGTGAAAACAAGAAATACTGATGCTTGGGCTCTTCCTCGTTTCCGTACGCTGTATAAAATGTCTGCCTCTCCCGTAAACGAGAGTAGAGTAAGCATGAAATGTTTACGGGCCTAATGTCATCTCGGGGGACACCCGAACCGCACCGTACAGGAAGGGAGGAACGCCACCACCCGTTCAGCGCAAGGTTTTTTTTGAGGAAAGGAAATGGCGCAGTAATTCTCTGCCATCTCGGTGGACACGCGAACCACACCGTAATGGAAGGGAGGAACGCCACTACCCGTTCGGCGCGATGCCTTGCCCTTTGAACGCAGCGCTTCTTCCCCGGGCCTCTGTGCGCCTGCGCGGCTTTGCTTCGATGCGCGAAACCCCTAAGAGATCACGTATGACAACGAAGTGTATCGTGGCATTTATGTGCTTTTTGCACGCGTTATTAGAAATCGGAAATTATAATTCCGTGCATTATCAAACGCACAGCGACTGATATCTTGATAAACATTGAGAAGGCACTGGCAGCAGTTATTTTTTGTGACTCTTTGGAGACCAACCGGCGCTTGCATGCCGGTCGCGTAGGAGGGCTTAGAGAGTCGTTAAATCTCGTTAAGTCTCGTACGGTGCCCGGATGTTCGCGTTTCAGAGCCCGGATGACTGGAATTCAGTGCCCGGATGATGGCTCTCGGTCTCGGCGTGACGTCACCAAACTGCCGACAACGGGGGCTAAAAGCATTTCATGCTTAAAAATACCAGTTACTAACCTATAACATATCAGCAGCACTTAACAAATACGGATATACAGATGGCATAAACAAAAAGCGATTGCATTCTCATTTTGTGCACGTATGGTCTATGTATACTGCTTCTTTTTGCAACGTATACGATTTTCATTGTTCTACAAAGGCTTCGTTTTAGTTGATTGCTGTTTACATTATTTGTAATTACCATTGTTCTATTCTACCACGTTTATTGTCATGCTCTTGTCTTTAATAATGTTTAATAGAGAGATTTCCACTGCTTTCATTATGCTGCTGCCATGTAAATGGTCTCTTGGACCTCGTCAAGTTTTTTGTGCAGCTTTGAGCTCAAGAGACTATACGGGTCTTTCCAGGAAATGTATGTGATAATCAGCCCCTTTCCATTCCCTTAACCCTGTGTTTGGCGCATCGTAGCCTTAGTCGCTTTTGCGCCAATAAACTAAACATAACAATATAACGAACTCAAAGCCTGCGTATTGTGCGCCTGCGAGCGTGCACCCACCCAGCCATTATATTGCGCCCACGAATGCTGGGGCGCAGGTTCTTTGCCGGCGTGCTGCCCACCACTCGGTTCGCGTCCTTCGAGCGCATGCTGTGGCGGGTGTGCAAGGGCAACGTGTTCGTCCGCAGGGAGAACCTGGACGACGCCATCATGGATCCGCAGACGGTCTGTATCTATCCCAGCGGCGGGGTCTCCTTTTCGCCGCGAAAGCGATGACGCAGAGCCCTAGTTGTGGGGCAGGTGAATGGACGGAAACAACGGAGGGCTGCAGGTTGCGAGAATAGCAGCTTGGGCACACTGGTTATTCATTTGGAGGTGAACACCACAGAACGAAGGGAAGAGGCGGCGCTGACATTGTTTATTCGCAAAAACGCAGGCTTCTTATGCTATCTGCCCCAAGGCAAAAAACGTGTGCCAACTCTAGTGAAGCGACAGGTCAAGTTTCGCACAACCGGGAAGGTTAAACAACTTTTAACGTACCACATTCCGTCTTCGTTACACAGATCACGCAGCCTAGCTATCTCGGCTGCCGCGCTGATCTCGCAGCAGTTTGCATCGGCTAAATTCAGACACATGAGGGGCAACCTCTGCCGTGCCACCTCATGCTCCTGCTCAGCGTTAGTTTTGTGTTGCGAAAATCTTTTGTCACTGCATCTGCCTGCTTGGCCTACATATTCTTTTGCACACGTCAGTGGCACCACGGCTTTCGCGCATTTCACCGAGGGGCTCTGGAGCTTTTTTGCGGATTTGTGACTCTTCTTTAGCACCTCGAGAGAGGCATCATTTTGTTCGGGCTATAAACAGTACGCCCAGCCTGTTTTGCTAAACTGTTCATGTACAGCACTGCCACAACCCTTCTATCTTTAACACGTTTTGGCGGGCTATAGTTGGTTAAGCATCTTGAATAAACAGCGCGAACGACCACAAGCACAGGAGAGAAGGAAACACAGCGCTGACTAACAAATGAGGTGTTTATTGCTGGTCATACAAGTACAAATACATAGATGTCGCCAATGTGGAAAGATATACAAAGTGCTAAAAAAACCATATAAGTGACAACAGCAACCGAAGCACGCTCTTGAAACTACAGTCATTGCCAAAAAGCGGGAAAAAACTGCAAGAGAAATTATCGAGGCCTGCAACATATTGAAGCAGGGAAACGCATGTATCAGCACTCCCTAACACTGCAAAAAGAGCTGTCACTCCTGGGGCTGATAACCTCTGCTGATTTGTAGCGTGCTTCTTTTGCTGTTGTCACTTTTATGATTTTTTTTGCACTTCGTATATCTTTCCACACTGCCTATATCTATGTATTTATACTCGTGTGATCAGCAATACACCCTCAGTTGCTAGTCAGCGCTGTGTCGCCCATTTCCTTGTCTCTTGTGCTTGTCGTCGTTCGTTTCTATCTTTGCTTTTCCCAAGTTGCCCTTTTGTCTCCCGAGTAGCACGCGTCATATCTTTTTTATATCGTCACGGAACCATGGCAAGAGACACCGTTCGCCAGCAGCGCTAACAGAATCAGCCCTCAGGGCGCGTGAGCCAACTCTCACCTCTTTGTCTTCTGATGCCACCTGGGGCCACCTGGTGGCAATATCCGCTTGGCTACACAAACCAACAGGCGCAAGGGGTTACCTACGCCGGAAAGACTGTCTGTATGGTGAAGAAAGCTCGCTTTCGTCTTGAGAACATTTGTAAGCAATTATGGCTCTTTTTAACCACTGTCGAAACGGCGCCTTCTCCCTTCTAGGTTCATATGCCCTGCATATATGTCTACATCAGTGAAAGTAAGCACTTCCAGTGCATCACCAGTACGCCACCGCCTACACAACCACTTCTCAGGAATTTATGTTTTGGCCGTCGGAAAGACCAAGGTAGTCGTCAACATGTGTGAATGCCTTTCGCACATTAGTACCGGCTCCTGTCGTTTCGAGCAACCAAGCAAAGGAGGGATACACGAGCCATTGCACAGACCGGGTTTCTGCAAGTACACTTTTCCTTGCCATTATGGGCCAGCATTTTGAACAGCGACTGATTCTTGGGTGACAATGCATTCGTTCACACGCTCTATTGACTTCTCCTGATGAATTCAGTAGCATACAATTTTAACACTAATTGAGCACGCTGCAAAATCAGGGCTAGAATTGTCTTTTAAAAACTTAACTACGTATTCCGAGGATTTTAAATGGAAAGGTTCGTTAAGGGTTTGTAGCATTAGTTGATCAGGCAACAGCCGGCTAAGCGTCTTTTGCCCCGTATTACTCGCAGAAATTACAACCCTCAAAAGCCAGTCAGGCTTATGCGCTTCACAGTGAAAAACACGCCAAGGCAACGTTTCTTGCAAGTGTCAATGTCTCGGAAAAGGTGGTCAAACTTAAGTTTAGTGCAAACCTTCTTAGCAGATGGCATTGCCTTCTTCACATTTGGTAGTTAGTGCTCACCAAAAACTGAACTGATGCAATACCTCCGGGATCACGGCAAAGCCCCTCTCTTTGTCAATGGTCAGCAGCGTAAGGAAGTCGTCTGCGAAGTAGCTTGTAACTGGTCTAACTGGAAAGTTTTTGTCGCTCAGTTGGCAGCGTGCGACCACATCAACCCCATCGGAAACGCACCTGTCACTTTCCACCTCACCACTGCTAGGTGCTCTGATGTATTATTTTATTCAAGAAATTCAGACAACATAGTGCCTTGGTGCAGAGGGCAAAAGGCGAAAATCAATCCGCCTGAATAGGCCCTAAGCACCACTCGAACACACTAGAGGTTTATTTGCAATAGTGACAGAGCACTGGAAGGAAGAAAAACAAAACACACACAAAGGAAAAAGAAGGAGAAAGAAAGCGGGGGGGGGGGGGGGACACTGAAATGAGAGGCTTCGGCCCGGCCGGGCTCATGACTTTGAGGCGCAGTGGTGTCTTGCGGCTCCGATGCGCGAACCTCGTCGTTGTCTGGAAGCTGGCATGCTCCTCTGTCTTTCTGCCTTCCGCGCTCCGGAACTCGGGGACCATCTCCTATTATTGCGAAAGCAATACTACTCACAAGAACGGCCTTTAGTGTAGCGGCGGCCACTTGGCACGTTTGACCTTTAGAATGACCCCTGACGTCATACTATGCATAGTGACGTCACAGCGTGATGTCGTACCAGGAGCGAGAGATTGCCTACCAACTCGGCTCGGCAGGTAACGGCGGCCGCTTGGCATGGCGCGCCGTGCTCTTCCCACTAGAGGCGCTGCATATGCAGTATAAAACACCTGCTTTCGCAATCTACCAGGCTTAACCAAAGCTAAGCCCCCGCCAATATTTTTCTTTATCCTCCCCCGCAACGAGGTTCAGCTCATTTGTGCTGTCTGTGGGACATCTTCGCCGTGGAGGTCTAGAGGGAAAGGGGCCTGCACTGGTCGCCGAAGCTTCCTTTTGTTTGGGAAGGTAATTTTGCAGGCGCGTACATTGTCGTCTCTCCCTGGGAAGATCTCCCTGACTCGCGCCGTCGACTACATTTGGCGGGGCGTCCGCTCGTCGCCGAGCAGCACAATGTCGTCTAGGGTCCCTGAAAGGGTGGCCATGTAGGCAAAGAGAAGTCGAAATACTGATAGTCATTGAACGATTCATCATCCTACCGCAAAAATTTTTCATGTACCTTGCGTGGAACCAGAGATAATGGCTATTAAAAATGACCACCAGCCTTTTCCCTCACAACTCGTACACCGGAGCGAACCACAAAAAAAAAATAAAGATTACAGGCCGGGACCATGCTCCGCCCACAAATACGTCATCGACGAGATCGGTTTGTTTACTTCCGGTTGACGCGCTCGTTCGCTCCCTCGCTTTCCAGCTGTCTGCTGTGTTCACCCGTGCCTCGCAACCGTCGCTGCGGCTTCTCTCGAACTATGGACCCCGAGCTGAAGGAACGACTTTTTCGGATGAGTGCCGAAATGGAATTTCAGCCTTAAAGGGCCACTGACCAGGGTCCGGACATTTTTGAAAAACAAGCCCACTGCATAGATGAGACATCGAAGATAACCTCTGCAAAATACTAGAGCCATGCGCGCCCCGAAAAGCTGCGAAAATTCAAATCAAAGCCCGTTCGTTCTTTCCTTCCTTCAAAAACGGGCCCCGCCCACTACTCTGCACCCCGCTGACGTCAAGGGTGGCTAGTTTCGCTAAAGGCACTCCATTGGTGCATCGTTCTGACTGACGGGAGAAGGTTGGGCGTAGCCTTGGCGTCGCGTCGTCTGCACAAGGCTTTCCGCAGCGCCTTCTGTTCTGGCTCATGCCTCCAAACCCGCATGAAGGAAAAAAAAAAAACTGCGGAGGGAGCGTGCGGCGACAGCCTTGAACCCTTGCCATAAAAAGTAAAAAATAGTAAAACTGAGGGAGTTGGTTCGCCCCCCCCCCTCCCCCCCCGCCGTGATCACGTCACGAGAAGCTCTGCGTGCGCGCTCCCTTCTCAGTTTCTTTTCTTCTATGCGAGCCCCCCAAAACAAGGTTTTAATTAGTAGTGCAGCAGAGCCTTTCCCTCGCTCGTCCACTTGAGCGCTCCGCATAGACACCGCTTATCCTCCATGCATCTTGCGTACGCCCTGACTCCAATGAACGACATGGGCTTCGGAGCGGAGAAAAGACACAAACACACAGAACACAAACACACATGAAGAAAAGCAAACGGGCGGTTGCCGGGTCCGCACTTCGCCGTGTGTTTCGAACAGAAACGACTTCCGCCCATCCGCTCGTGAAACGGTGGGGAGGCCTAAAAAAAAAATGAAAAGGTGGCTCGCTAACTGGGAATGACAAACAGATGTATGAAAGGGTGCGCTCGCTAACAAGTCTAGGTGGTCGAGCCGATCGCGCCTCTCGATCGTTCAGTGTGCGGAGAAAATGCGACGACGCTGTTTCAGCCCCAGCAGCAAAAACCAAGAAAAGAATTCTATTGAAGGCGGGGCCATGACGCAGCCCCGTGACGCACTCCACAGACACCACGCCTCCGGCTTACGTCGGAGAAGGAAGGGGTGATTTTGCCTTGCCGAGCCTACTCGACGAGGAGCGGGAGAGAAGAATTTCGAGGAGGGAATGGAAGGAGAGGAGGCTCGCTGAAAGAGAGGTAGAGAGTGTCTGCTGAGCTGGGGTGGTCCGTGGCCCTTTAAGGCTGGGACACATGTGCGAAAAGTGTGTGCGATTCGCTGCGGCTCACCGTTGCGAACGACGTCGCAATGACCGATCGCAGCTCGTCGCCTGCATCCAACGTGCTGGATGTCAACGACGAGCCGCGCGCAGCAAACGCAACGACGGGAAGCGGGAGCCGATACGAGCGCGGAGAACGGCAGCGTCATGATGACGTACGGACCAATCACACTTAGCGGGAACACAGCTCCGCGTGGCTGCGCATACGCGGAGCACTATTGCGACCAAGCCGGCAGCATACCCGTGCAAAGGGGCAGACGACACGAAGCACCACGTCGAGGTCCCTCTTCTCGTGCGCCACTCGGCATTGATTCATGAACGGGCTACATGCAATGGCACTCCGCAGGTACGTGGCCACGCGGAGCAGTGTTCCCTCTAAGTGTGATTGACCTTGTACAGCACGCTGCTCAGGGCGCTCGGGGCCGAATCACGCCGGGCCGGCCTAGCTGCCAGCCTTGATGCCGGCCGCCGGCGACTGAAAAACGCGCTAGTATTGTTTGTTCTCGTCCATAGCAAGCCCTGGGATAGATGCATGTCAAAAATTCATCATTTCTGACGATCGCTGGCCAATACCGAGTTGCTGGTAAAAGTGATGACTGCGATACAAGCAGATTTCATCCCACAGTCGCTTTGGTGCTGCTGCTACTTGGTGCGGTTCGCCTGCCGTCAGCTAGCTCCGTTGCTGAAAGCGTCGTGGAAATCGAACATATCTTTTATTATGCGACGAGTTCGCAGTAAAGCGATGTGAATAGTAGGCCGTTTATTATAGCGCAGGCGACTTCCAAAGCGCCGTCAGCTGCGGTTTCGATGAGAAACCAGATAGGCCTAGCGACGACTATGGCAACCTGGGACCAGCGCGGTGTTGTCGCAGGCGGTGTCGTTGCCGAAAGATCCACTTTTGCACAGACATATTGTCGTTGCTCGAGCCTAGGAAGCATTTTTTCTGGTATCATGGCTGTTTTGTATTTTCTTGTGCGAACGTGAGGTACGCCGAGCATGCCGGCCGGCCGGCCAGCCTGGATCCCGTCTGCCGGCGTCATAAAAACGAGCTAAAGTGTGTTCTTGGCGTAAACAATAAACCCTGGGATAAGAAATGTGAAAAATGTGTCATTTTTGAGGATCGCTGAACAATACTGAGCTGCTGGTAAAGGTAACGACTGTGCTGCGAGCAAACTTCTTGCCACAACCGCCTCGCACCTGCCGCTGGCCGGACGAAGGGGTCCGGCTCGCCTGGCGCCGCTCGCTTCGCTGCTGAAGGCGTCGCGGAAAGTGACCATACTATTATTTTGTTGTGAGATGATACTCTTGACTGTAAAGCGATGTGTAGAGCAGGCCTTTTATTATAGCTCAGGCGACTTCCGAAGCGCCGGCCGCTGCGGCTTTGATGCGAAAGAGGCTATAGGCCTAGCGACGACCACGGTAGCCAGGCAGCAGCAGAGCTCGTCGCCCGGAGCGCCCGCGAGCGGTGCCGTTGCCGAAAGCTCGCAACATAAGCAGGCATGCTTTCTCGCTGCTCGAGCAGTCTTTCTGATAACAAGGCGATCTTGTCTTTTCTTGTGATATTTGTACAACATCCCAAGCAGCACTCAGGTACTGCTGCACGGCGGCGAAGTGCGACACCGGTTGTGGGCGTAGCTTGGGTAGACCGGCGCAGCGATGCTCACCGGTCCATGTGTGTCTGCGTGTAGTGAGGCGGCAGTTCGCAAGCGACGATCGGTGCGGCGTGTCGGCAAAGTTTATAAGCACACGCCGTTCAGAAATCCGGAGCTGAATCCTGACGACGACGACAGCTCGCTCGCTTCCATCTTTCGGCAGACAGTGCCGAAGGGCAACATCTTGCCGAACGCTGGCTTTGCCACCAACGACACAGCACGGCCGATCCATTTTGATTGCGCATGCGACGGAGGTCACTACAGAAATCAGTAGTGCAGTGACTCCAAATCGCACCTCGATTCTCGATTAGGTTCGACGGCGGCGCCGGCGGCGCCGGCGGAGTCACACAAGCGGTACGAGCAGACGACAACATGGTAAACCGGAAGTGCAGTACTAATTTCTGACACCCAACACACAATAACCGTGTAAACATTCATACAAACGATAACTCTCCTCGCTGAAATGCGAAATGTTCCAGAAAAGAGTAAGAATGTGAAGTATCTTGAGCTTTTAGTTTGTTAAATGCGTGATTTCACGTTGGCACCGCGAACCAATCATAGCCCTGCGCTGGTGACGTAAAGAGTACTAAAGTGACGTAATGAGTACGGATTCGTGCGGAAGTTCACCGCCGCTGGTCGCCGCGAGGCTCGGGAGTGGTAGTTTTTTAAAATGTATTATAGATTATCTATTCGCTCTTGATGCGGCATGAACGTTCAGTGGCCTACGCTCTACATAATACAAGTATTTTTTGCCAACCTCAGACACCCCTTTCTGGGACCCTTTAAGGCCGTTGTACTATCGTTTTTTGGGTGGATCCGCCAGCGAGCGGACCGCTCGCTTTCAGCCTCCGCCCGGGCGTGGGGCGGAATGGTGTTGTACGATCACTTTGCTGCTGGCGGACGAGACGGATGGTTCGAACGTTCCGACTGGCGCTACCGGCAATGCCTCCCGTCTAAACGCGTGCGGCGGTACAGGCATGTGTTTGTAGCGAAACACGTAGATATCTTGCGGTAGAAATTACCCGTATTAATTGCGGCGTACTCAAGACAATATACTTTGCGTCAACGTTTCATTTGCTGCGGGATTTTCGTCGAAGGTAGAATCGTGGTCGGCTGTGATTCGGGCTGGGACGGCACGGATCTCGGTTCAGACCACCCCGACGGCCGCGAACCAATTCGCGGCAAAACTTCGCAAGATCGAAGGCGAGTCTGCTCATCTGAAGCGACTTCTTCGGAAACGATACGTGTTCGGACCATTTCTACCAAAGAGACTGAAAAACGCGTCACTTCGAAATCGAGTACTCCTCGTTCGACGATACGTTCACACAACGGCCCGTGATTTCTGCCCCAAAATAACAGAATGCTGCCTGCTCTGAAAGTTACGCTGCCCCGACGATTTCACAACGACGACGCGATTTTTATTGTGAATTCTAGATCGGCCAGGCTGCAGTACAGGCTGCTAACAACCGGCCGTAATTACAATCGGTAGAATCACATTAAAAAAAATAGTTAACATTACATGCTTAAAATTTTTAGTCAGTTATTCAAAATAGCACACTTCAGTGTTTTTGCATTGCTGACAGAGAAAAAAAAATTACACTTGCGGCCTTTCCCAAGCATTTTGCACAGTCACTGTAATATGCAAACGGTCTTCTCCTTGACTCCCTATACTGTTACTGCAAAATACATGCGTACCTATTCAATATATAAGGTGTGTGCGTGTGTGTCTGAATTGTGCATGCATTTAACATTCACAATTTAGCACAACACTGCTGTCAAACACAAATGCTAACGGATATGAGAAATTGTTCCAGCTAATTGGAACAGGTAAAATCAGTTGTAATTAAAGCAGTTCTGCATTTCACAGAACAGTGACACTGCAACAATAGTGATTTATTTTTGTCATGTTTTTCAGGCCATTATTAAGCCAAAAAAGAAATCGCACTATGTGGCTGCTAAAAGTGTATGGCTTTGTTCTGCACAGTGAGAGCGGCCCATCAGGTTGTGGTTTAGCATTCCTTCCTAAGCTCATATTGCAGTTGCACCAGCCAGAATGCAGTGTTGAAAACAAGTATGGGAAGTTCTGCTAAAGGCCATGTCATTGTTGCTATGTACAAAACAAGCTGGCATATACTCTGTGCAACTCCAAAGCATTCTCAAATGTCGCTGTGAATACAAAACAAAGTGGGTGCCTGTGTATTGCGTAAAAGTCTGTACATGGCATTCTCATTAATATAGATATAATGAGATGTCGGAGCCAGTAAACTGGATTACAGGTAGAGCAAATGCAATAACCAATTTGAAGGGTTTACATGGCCACGGCTCCCGGCTTAGGCTGAGAAAGAATACTTGTATAGTCAGGGAAACAGGTTACGATAACCATATTATCTGGTTATCTCGAGCAAACACTAACATCTCCAGTAGAATTTGTAAAATTGGATTTCCCGTAAAGGAGCTGTGATGTCGTACAATAAAATGAAATTACGAATAAGCCGCTTAAGTATGTGACGGGTATATGCAATGTCTAAAGTTATTTTCACTGATCAGTTAAATGTTGAATGGCGGAATGTAACGATGAATCGATGACCAGTTCCTAAGGTAGCAAGAAAAAGTGAGCATTGCTAACTGTTAACTGATGTTCATACCACTTAACATATTGTCACGGCTTGACGTACAGGCCGGCGGCGAGAACGGGTGAAGACAGGGAGCACAGAAAAACAGGGAGGTCCACCAGCAGCAACGTCGTCGTCGGCGCGCGGCAAACACTCCTCGTCTTTTTCTTCCACTCGCGACACTACCTCCCCCTATAAAGAAGCATCGTCCCGATGCTAACACGAAAACAAAGGCACAGGGCGGAAAACCGCACACGCGCACAAAAACTCCTGCTGACCAGTGTAGAAGGAGGTGGGAAAATCAGTTCGGGGCAGACGATCATCGCGCGTAATACGGCTTAAGCCGCACTACGTGCACAATTTCAGGGCGGGGTGAACGACGTGATGACGGTCGTGTTCCTTCGGGCAGCACCTCGTAGTTAAGTTCACCGATGCGGCGAAGAACTGTATACGGGCCAAAGTACCGCTTTATGAGTTTGTCGGAGAGACCTCGACGGCGTACTGGCGTCCACACCCAGACCTTGTCTCCAGGGTAAAAATGTACGTCGCGTCGACGGAGATCGTACCGACGAGCGTCGGCATGCTGTTGGTGTTGGATGCGGAGTCTAGCGAGTTGCCGAGCTTCTTCCGCGCGCTCGCATACTGTTCGGGCACCATCGTCTACGTCGACAGGCGGCTCGTGCGGTAGCATAGCGTCAAGCATCGTGGTGACCTGTCTGCCGTGGACCAGCTGGAAAGGGGTCATACCGGTCGTCTCCTGGACAGCGGTATTATAAGCGAATGTAACGTAGGGCAGTATCGAGTCCCAACTGCGATGGGCGACATCCACGTACATGGCGATCATGTCGGCCATGGTCTTGTTCAGCCGCTCCGTCAGCCCATTCGTTTGCGGATGGTACGCAGTAGTTCGGCGGTGGCTGGTGCAGCTGAGACGGAGGATCTCCTGTGTGAGCTTGGCCAGAAACGCGGCACCCCGGTCAGTGATCAAAACGGCAGGGGCACCGTGACGGAGCACAATGCACTCAATAAAAAATTTGGCTGCCTCAACAGGTGTCGCAGACGGAAGTGCTCGGGACTCCGCGTATCGCGTTAGGTAGTCCGTCGCTATAATAATGTACCTGTTGCCCGACTGCGACGTCGGAAATGGACCAAGAAAATCCATTCCGACGGTGTGGAACGGAACAAGCGGTGGTTCGAGTGGTTGGAGAAGACCAGCTGGTCGTATGGGTGGTGTTTTGCGCCTTTGACACTCTCGACAAGTTCTTACGTAGTGACGCACGTACTTAGGAAGTGTCGGCCAGTAGTACCGTTCTCGAATACGTGAAAGCGTCTGTGGCGTTATCGATCCTCGTGTGATAGTATCTATCGTAGCAAGTGCACGTGTACTCTTGTGATGCTCGGCGCATGCGTGACGTACTCAGTGTCTGTATACATACTTGTCAGGTTGCAATAAACGAGGCTTTTTCCTTTGGGCGTGGGCCTGGGGGCCACGCACTAGTCTTCATCGATGTGTCATCCTGCGAAACACCACATGGTGTCAGAAGTGGTTGTCCAGGTTATACGGGACCCACGGCAGACGTAAGGTTACCGCCTGTGGCCGGCCGCCAGCAGCATCGTATACCAGCCGGATAACAGCCCAGAAAATGTCGGAAGAAACGAAGGTTTCATCTCAGCCTTTTTTGGTGCAGCCGCCAGAGAGCTTCAACTTCGACAAGACGTCCGAGTGGCCTGGGTGGATACAAGTATTCGATGACTACCGATTCGCCTCAGGACTTAATGAGCGAACTCAAGAGGCTCAGGTGCGTACGTTGCTGTACACGATGGGACGACAGGCACGCAACATTTTCAAGACTTTCAACTTGTCCGAGGAAGACTCGAAGAAATACGACGTGGTGAAGACACAGTTCGACACCCATTTTGTCGCCACAAGGAACGTAGTCTACGAAAGTGCGTGCTTCCATCGCCGCCACCAAGAACCAGGCGAGTCTGTAGATCAGTATGTTACAGAGTTACATACGCTGGCCGATAGATGCGACTACGGGGAGATGAAAGAGCGGATGATTCTCGACCGGTTTGTAGTTGGACTACGGGACGCAAAGTTGTCGGAAGCTCTTCAAATGGATGCGGCGCTGACTCTAAAAAGTGCTCTCACCAAGGCACGCCTGAAAGAAGCTGTTCAGCGACAGCAGCAGGATCTTCGGAACGTTGTGGACCGCGAAGAGCATGAATTCCTGACGAGGGCTGAAGTCGACACTGTTCATAGGCGGACATCGAACCAGAGACGTCCAGATCACCAGACGTGTACCGCTTGCGGTAGGGGCCCTCATTCGAGGTCGTCGTGCCCTGCCAGAGGAGCACTGTGCTACGTGTGCCAGCGCCGGGGACATTTCGCAGCTGTCTGCTCACGGGCACACAGGACCACGGAACCCGAAGCATGGCCTTCAGAGGTAGGCATCTGCAGTCCTCGGGGTGAGCAACCGAACATGAACTGTGTGACATTTTCCGTGGGAGATTTGGCTGTGTCATCTGCAAAGGCTCGCTTTGTTCAGATTGCTATTAATGGTGCAGTTGTTTCGGCGAAAGTTGACACGGGAGCTGAGGTAAATGTTGTCCCAGGGGCGTTTCCAGCGCTGCCGAAGGTACTACAGCCTACTGATGTTATTCTGATGGGACCAGGCGGTGACAGGTTGAACTTGAAGGGAAAGTTTACTGCCGACATTCTGTGGAAGCGTGCTTCGGTTAGACAGGATGTGTTCGTTGTCGATTCGGTGAGCAATGCGATTCTTGGCTTACCCGCAATAGAAGCCCTGGGAATAGTTAAATTTGTGGACGAAGCATCAGTTCATCAGGTAGTGCAGACGCGATTTGGTTCCTTGTTCCGCGGTCTGGGGACCATGAAAGGCGAATACTGTATTCGTCTTAAACGAGATGCCGTGCCCTATGCCATTCACACTGCTCGTCGCATACCCATCCCGCTGCGAGACAGCGTAAAACAAGAGCTGGAAGAGATGGAAAAGAATGAAGTCATTCGCAAAGTTCAAGGGCCTACGGACTGGTGTGTTGGCATAGTGCCCGTCTTGAAGCCGTCAGGACAAGTGCGAATATGCGTTGACCTGACTCAACTAAACAAATCGGTGCAACGCGAACGGTTTGTGCTTCCAACTGTCGATGAGACACTCGGGTTGCTCAGCGGTGCCGTCAAGTTTTCCAAACTCGACGCAAACTCTGGTTTCCATCAAGTGAGGTTAGCAAAAGAATGTCAGCCGCTCACAACCTTCATTACTCCGTTTGGCCGTTATTGCTTTGAGCGGCTACCATTTGGCATAACTACGGCTCCGGAGTATTTCCAAAACCAAATGTGCAGGATTCTTGAGGGAATTCCGGGCGTCGTGAACTTAATGGACGATGTCCTTGTCTTTGGCTCTACTCAGAAGGAACACGACGAACGGTTGTTTCGTACCTTGGAACGCTTGGCCGAAAACGGTGTGACCCTAAACAAACAAAAGTGTCAGTTCAGTGTAAAAGAGCTTTGTTTTCTTGGCTGCCGCGTGAGCCAAGAGGGCATACGCCCGGACCCAGCGAAGGTTCGCGCAATTGCAGATCTAAAGCCGCCATCGAACGTTGCAGAAATGCGCAGGTTTTTAGGTCTTGCTAATCATTGTTCACGATTCATTCCAGACTTGGCTGAGCGAACGACGTCTTTGCGTCAACTGTTGCAAAAGAACACTGAGTGGGTCTGGGCAGCGCCTCAGCAGATAGCTTTTGATAGCGTGAAGAGTGCTATCTGCTCAGATAGGTGTATGGCTAAGTTTGATGCACAACGTCCAACGATTATTTCTGCAGATGCTTCCTCGTACGGCCTAGGAGCAGTTTTACTGCAAGTACAACCGAATAAAGAAAAGCGGCCAGTTGTTTTCGTCTCAAGGTCATTGACACCAACTGAGATGCCCTATGCGCAAATTGAGAAGGAGACTTTAGCTATAACATGGGCCGCGGAACGTCTCGAAAGCTATGTGCGTGGACTGCACATTACTGTAGAAACAGACCAGAAACCGTTGGTTACTTTGCTAGGAAAGACTCCACTTGATCTGGTTCCGCCTCGAATTCAAAGGTTCAGAATGCGGCTAATGCGGTTCAGCTTTGAGGTGCAGTATGTCCCGGGCAAAAATCTCGAAATAGCTGATGCACTCTCCAGAGCACCAGTGGCAGGCCAGAAGACAAAGAACTTTCTTTCGGTCCAAGAAGTCAACTGTTACGTTGCCGGCGTGTTATCTGAGCTGAGCGAGTCGCAGCACTTCGGGCTAGTAGCCGAAGAACAGGCGAAGGACGAGACTTGTCGTACGTTGTGCCGCTACGTCCGTGAGGGGTGGCCTAGTCTACATTCGTTATCGGCCGTTTTGAGGCCCTATTGGCAGGATCGCGCCGTTCTGAGCATATGTAAAGGTGTCCTCATGCACGGCACTCGCATTGTAGTGCCACACTGCCTTAGAAGCAGAATGTTAAAACTGCTTCATGAGGGCCACCAGGGTGTTGTAAGGTGTAGAGCAAGGGCAAGGGAGTCCGTGTGGTGGCCAGGTTTAAGCGCTCAGCTTGCGGTATTCATTGCCGACTGCCGCACGTGTTCCCAATTTCGCTTCCAGCCGTGCGAGCCAATGATCCGGACTGAGACACCTTTTCGGCCAATGCAAAGGGTTGCCGCTGATATCTGCCATGTGAGAGGCTGTAACTACTTGGTCATAGTTGATTACTTATCTCGATTTCCAGAATTGTGTCCACTGACCTCTCTTAACAGCACAGAAGTTATTTATCATCTCAAGAAGGTGTTTTCTACCCACGGTATACCGGAAACGCTGGTAACCGATAACGGTGCTCAATTTGTCAGCCAGGAGTTCAGCCAGTTCGCGAACTGTTACGGATTCAAACGTGTGACGTGTAGCCCTAGGTACCCGCAGGCAAATGGGGAGGCAGAAAGAATGGTAAAAACTGTGAAAGAGCTGTTGCTAAAATCTAGTGACCTACATCTGGCTTTGTTAGCATACAGGGACACGCCGGGACCCCTAGGAAAAACGCCAGCAGAGCTACTCATGGGGCGGCGCCTTCGCACTACCTTGCCTCTCCACCCAAAGAAGCTGGCACCCAAGACCCCCAATCTCAAAGAAGCACGGGCAAAAGACGCAGCTTTCAGGGAGACTCAGCGGCAAAATTATGATCGCCGGCATGCTGCCCGACATATGTTACCGTTGGTGCCAGGTGATTCTGTTTGGGTCAATGACTACAGGCGGGAAGGTGTGGTGCTTCAGCGCGCAAAGCGGCCACGCTCGTATGTTGTGGTTTTGGAGAGCGGGGGCCAGATTGAACGAAACCGGCGAGCGCTAATCAAGCAGGCGCCAAACAGAGTCTCGGATTCCATGGACAGGGAGTATGAATTTCTGTCTAGCCTAAACGGTACAGAGGAGAACGGAAACTCTGTTTCTATTGCACAAACTGTCCCAGACGGTCCGGAGGAGAACGGAACGGAAGCTCTCTCAAGTGATCCGTTGCAGCCGCCGCCAGAAACCTCTTCGCCTGCGGTACAGGGTGAACGATAGTATCTATCGTAGCAAGTGCACGTGTACTCTTGTGATGCTCGGCGCATGCGTGACGTACTCAGTGTCTGTATATATACTTGTCAGGTTGCAATAAACGAGGCTTGTTCCTTTGGGCGTGGGCCTGGAGGCCACGCACTAGTCTTCATCGATGTGTCGTCCTGCGAAACACCACAGCGTCCGGCTGTAGCCAAGGTGACCAGCTGTAGGATCGTCGTGGCAAGCTTGGGCGACCTCGGAGCGCAGGTCCTCCGGCACAACAAGGAGCCACGACCTCGGGCTGCTGTCGAAGTTCTGCTTGTACAATACGCCGTGTATTATCTTAAACGTCGGCAGCATGTGCTGTAAAACGCGAGGCACCGCAGCTTCGTGGCCTACCAAGTGCGCCATCAGCTGACCAATCTGAGGATCACTGCGTTGCCGAGCAGCCATATCTGCCGTGTCCAATGCCCCAAGAAAGCCGTCCTCTTCGTCATTTTCGCATCCCGGTGCCGGCTCCACAGGGGCTCGAGACAAGCAGTCAGCATCATGATGTTTGCGGCCGGACTTGTAGGTGATGGTGACGTCGTACTCCTGTAGCCGAAGGCTCCACCGAGCAAGGCGGCCTGCGGGATCCTTAATAATGGCGAGCCAGCACAGCGAATGGTGGTCGGTGACGACACGGAAAGGGCGACCGTACAGATAGGGCCGGAATTTGGTGATGGCCCAGATGACAGCGAGGCACTCTTTTTCAGTTGTCGAGTAATTGCCCTCCGCCTGCGAAAGAGCTCGGCTGGCATACGCAATAACCCTCTCAGCGCCGTCCTGGAATTGCACAAGCACTGCTCCTAGTCCTTTGTTGCTGGCGTCCGTGTGGAGTTCAGTGTCGGCGTCTTGATCAAAATGGCCTAGTATGGGGGATGTTGCAAGGGCGTGTTTTAATTGGCGGAATGCTGATTGTTGCTCCTAGTTCCACTCAAAGGCAACGCTATCCTTCGTAAGGCGGTAAAGTGGCGCCGCGATCTGGGCAAAGTTTCGAACGAAACGCCTGAAGTATGCGCAAAGACCGAGAAAGCTTCTGACGGTCTTCTTGTCCGACGGTGGAGGGAAGGATGCAACGGCAGCCGTTTTCTCGGGATCTGGCTTCACACCCACTTGGCTGACGATATGACCAAGGAACTTCAGTTCACTGTATGCGAAGCGGCACTTCGAAGGCTTGAGCGTAAGTCCGGCGTTCAGAAGAGCTTGAAGAACTGCTTCAAGACGCACCAGATGGTCTCTGAAAGTGCTTGAGAAAATGACAACGTCATCCAGATACACGAGACATGTCTGCCACTTCAGACCGGCTAGCACAGTATCCTTGACTCGTTGAAATGTCGCGGGCGCTGTACACAGGCCAAACGGCATCACCTTAAACTCGTAGAGGCCATGCGGGGTTATAAATGCGGTCTTTTAGCAGTCGCGCTCATCCACTTCAATTTGCCAGTATCCACTCTTCAAGTCGATGGACGAAAAATAGCGGGCATGACGAAGACGGTCGAGGGTGTCGTCGATGCGTGGGAGTGGATACACGTCCTTCTTGGTCACCTTATTGAGTCGCCGGTAGTCAACGCAAAATCGAAGGGTCCCGTCTTTTTTCTTGACCAGCACTACAGGTGCGGACCACGGACTGTTGGATGGCTGGATGACGTCGTCGCGTATCATTTCGCGCACTTGCTCCTGGATGGTTTCCCTTTCCTTCAAGGAGACGCGGTACGACGGTTGGCGAATCGGTTGCGTTGCGGTGTCGACAATAATTCGATGCCTGGCGACTGGCGTCTGTCGAACTCGGGATGTCGTCGCGAAACAGTCGTTGTACCGATGCAAAAGGGAGAGCAGTTCGCGTGTTTGGGAAGGCTCAAGTTTGGGATCGATATACAGGGGCAACGTTGTAGGGTCTCGTGACCCGGGCGCGGCCGCCTCCTTAGGCAGCGCATCTGCTTCACGAACGTCGCTAAGCTTTTCCATTTGGGCTATTACTGACCCTTTCGTCAGGTGCTGCGGCTCGTTCCTGAAGTTGGTCACGAAGATGTTGGCTCGCCCTCGTTGAACATTTGCGACCCCTCGCGCAACACCAATGCCGCGCGTAAGTAACATCTGGACACTGCCTTCCAGAACGCCTTCTCCACATGCTGTTGTATCGGCTCGGACCGGCAGGAAAACTGTCGACAACGGCGGCAAGTGGACATGGTCGGCATCAACTTTCATCGCAAAGCCTGTGGCCCGGGGCTGTACTGGCGATGAAGAACGTGCGCGGAGGGTCAACCTGTTCTGCCCTATGTCGATTACGGCGCCATATTCACGGAGAAAGTCCATGCCCAGAATAACATCTTTAGAGCAATCCTCCAATATCACGAAAGTGGCGGGGCACGTCTCGACGCGGGCAGTGCACTTGCCAACAGGGTTTACGATGTGGCCGCCCGCGGTACGTATGGGCGGTCCGTCCCACTGGGTGGTAACCTTGCGAAGACGCCGAGAGAAACTGCCGCTGAAGACCGAGTAATCAGCGCCGGTGTCCACAAGCGCCGTTACGTCGCGCCCGTCGATCAGAATGTTCACATTGCTAGAGGTTACAAAACGGTTTGCGTTTCCAAGGATACCATCGGTCGAGCTGGGACACACTAACGTAGACGGAGGTTCTTTGCTTCGTGCGACTCCGGCAACGCCACCTCCAGGCGTCGCCGTACTCAGTTTTCCCGAAGTGGCGAAAGGTTCTCATGGCGAGACCCGCGAGAAGGGGATGGTGGGCGGCGAGGTGGCGGCGACCGAGAGGTGCGAGGAGCAGCTGTAACCGGTGAGGGAGAACGTCGAAGGTAGTCTTGTATGTCGCGGGGCTGCTCACCGTAGCGGGGGCACGGATCGGCCCGGTGAAAACCCCTTAGGCCGAGTTCGCGGTATGGACAGGAGCGATACATGTGATCAGGCTCACCGCAGTGAAAACACAGTGCGCGCCGGTCCGCAGTCCTCCAGATGTCGGTCTTCCTGCGTCTCGGCGGTCCCAGGCGTGCATCAGACGAGTGCAGGAACTCACGGCGTCGAAGGCCGGAATCGGGAGCGCTCTGGTCCTGGCGATGGGCGGGATGAGGACGACGAACTGCGGCGGCGAAGCTCAGAGCTGGTGGGTCGGCTGCAGCTAAAATTGGGACGTCTTCTGGCGCCAGCGCGTGTCGCAGTTCTTCGCGAACGGCCGACGCGATGGAGACAGAGGCGGGCTGCTCAGGAGTAGGGAAGAGCTTTTTCAGCTCCTCGCGGATGACGTCGCGAATTATTTCTCGAACATCGGCGAGACCAACTCCGCCCAGGTCAGACGAGGCAAGACTTGAGACGACAGGAAGGGCGCTCAGTCTCTGAAAGTGACTGGTTCTTGTCGCCAATGCCTGCTCGATGTTGGTAGCTTCGGCGACGAATCCGGCCACTGTGGTCGGAGGATTGCGGATGAGGCCTCCAAAGATGTCATTCCGGACACCCCTCATCAACGCCCGTACCTTTTTCTCCTCAGTAGCCCGCGGGTCGGCGCGGGCACTCCGACGCAGCACGTCTTCGACGAAGCTCCTGACGCTTTAGGTAGGTCCCTGGATGCGAGCGTGGAGCAGATCTTCAGCTTGCTGTCGCCGGTGCTGGTTCGCGAACGTGCGTACCAGTTCGCTCTTGCACGTCTCCCAAGATGTTAACGAAGCCTCATGGTTCTCAAACCAATACTTCGCTGTGGCTTCTAGGGAGAAGTACAGGTTTTGCAGGCATTGGTCTGGAGTCCACCCGTTATGTCGCGCTACTCTTTCATAGTTTTGGACCCAGTCTTCAACATCGTCAAGGCCATCGCGACGGAACGGAACGACAGATCTTGTAGTGAGAGGCACGTAGACGATCCTCGATGCAATCGCGGGGTCGGTTTGTTGTGACTGGGACGCCATGGTGACGTTGGCTGTCCTAGATGTCCGCGATCCCTCGGGCAAGAGTCCGAATTCCGGCGCTTGGCCTTGCTGGCGTCGGCTAGCGCGAGTCTCAGTTTTCGCCGAGGGCTCCTCCAAGAAAACTCGACGGCCAGGACTTAGGACGGGGCTCGAACTACGAGGCGGGGTGCGCTGCATGAGATGCGTTACCCAGCACCTCCACCAAATGTCACGGCTTGACGTACAGGCCGGCGGCGAGAACAGGTGAAGACAGGGAGCACAGAAAAACAGGGAGGTCCACCCGCAGCAACGTCGTCGTCGGCGCGCGGCAAAACACTCCTCGTCTTTTTCTTCCACTCGCGACAATATGCTGAATTTCAGAGTGTATTAGTTGCGGACTATCAACATGTTCAGCAAATTATACCTATATCATTGCCAGTCTGCTTTCAAAGAAAGAAATTAACTGTGGCATTGACAGGCAACAGAAATTTGGAAAAGACTAATATGAAGTTAGGCCGAAGAAAAACAAAAGACCAGTGATGGCTTTTGTCGTTTCTGGCATTTCTATACTGCAACTTGAAGTTGGCGGCTTTTGTGTTTAAGGTGAGCCAGCAGTCCTGCTAACACTATCCTGAATATATAAAAGTCATATGCATGATTATTCATTTGCAGCATTCTCACTGAGCCATGTTACGAAGTTGATGTCTTGCTTAGCTGAAGAGACGATAAGAGAGAAGCGCCAAGGAAAGTTTGACACAGATAGGTACAGTAATGCATGCTTAGCGTTTTAGTGCACGAGTTTAGCTGGTTAGACCTAGCCTGTGCAGTGTGTAAGTTAGCCTAAATGCAGCTGTATACCGTCCGACAAAACTATTGTGTAAATATGCCCCAATATTACTTGAAATAGATTGTGAAGAAAGTTCTTACGCAAAAGATAGCATTGTATTGGTTTGCTGAGGTGAGCAAGCGCCTAAGCACTTCATTAGGCCAACTTATTTTAACATTCATTATATGTAAAGAGCACTAAATGACAATATTTGATTGGTGAGCTAACATGATACCCCAAGTAGGAACTTGATGAGTTTGAAATTTACTAATAAGACGTAATTAATCATTAGCATCCAAGTACAGCCATACCGCTACAAAGGAAAGCTTTGTAGGTTTCCTTTGTAGCCTTATGGCTTCACTTCAGTTCATGCTAATGAGTAATCAAATCAAATCAAAGTTTATTTCCCATCTAGCAGTGCAGATGGAGGAATCGTAGAAAAAAGCTGCCCTTGAGCAGCTTGACGAGTCTACAATCCTAATTATTGACAGGGAGGCAACACAAGAGTTTACACAATTTTAAAAAAACAAGCACATCAAGGAAGCACCGGAGAATACACGAAACAGCAATATGTATACATAATGAAACTTAAACCATGTTATTCAAAAACAAATTATGTAGTTCACGACGTGAAAAAGAAAACAAATCGAGGTTAATGTGGATATACCTATTTAGAAGAGATGGAAGTGTGTACTGAAAGCATTCCCTACCAAGATTTAGTCGAGGTGTTGGCACTGTCCATTCTTCGCCACGTCTTGTTGGATAGACTGATTCTTTTTTCCTTAGTTCTGCTAAATTTTTAAGATTTGTTGCATTCTGCTTCATTTCTGTTTTAAAAGTAACACTGAGGCGATATTTATAAAGATTATGTGCTTTAATAACTCTGGAATGACAAAAGAAAGCTGCACTTGGATGTCGGAACGGTAAATTATATGCATTTCGGAGATATCTTTTTTGCATTAAATGAATACGTTCAAGGTTAGTGAATGTTGTAGTGCCCCACACCAACTGGAAATAGTTTAAATGAGAGTTGAATATTGAATTGTATACCCGCATCTTAGTTTTTGTGGGAAGTATGTATAACA
Source organism: Amblyomma mixtum (assembly GCF_055824585.1). NCBI lineage: Eukaryota > Metazoa > Arthropoda > Arachnida > Ixodida > Ixodidae > Amblyomma > Amblyomma mixtum. The sequence continues at coordinate 168,369,551 of NC_143021.1, forward strand.
CCAGTGATTTGAGCTATTTTTTTCAAGATATAATTGACATGATAATCCCATGACATAGTGGCAGAAAATATGACCCCAAGGCATTTAAACTGCTCAACAATTTCTACAGCCCGCGAGTTTAATATAATATTATCGTGCGGTGGGATAACTTTATTTTTCGGCCTAAATATGACAGCTTTGGTCGTACTCTCGTTTATTTGCATCAGGTTAACTGTAGACCAGACCCCAAGAGCTTTCATTGTGGCATTACATTGTTTGATAAGTTCATGAACATTTTCACCCGAAAAAAATACGCTCGTATCGTCAGCATAGATGAAAAACTTTGTATTATCGCTAATGTTGACAATATCGTTTAGGTAAATATTGAAGAGTAGAGGCCCTAGCGTACTGCCTTGGGGGACACCGCAGAAGAGCGGCTTCGGTTCAGACCGTATACCATTTATGTACACCACTTGCTGTCTAAACGACAAATAAGAACTTAACAATAAGAGCGCTTTTCCTCGGATACCATAGTAGTGTAATTTATTTAGTAGGATTTTATGATTTACCAGGTCAAAAGCCTTTGAGAAGTCCACAAATACACCAATGGCAATACCTTTGTTTTCAAGTTGCTTTATTATATATTCCTTTTGTCGGAGTAATGCAAGTTCAGTTGATTTGCTTTTGCAGAAGCCAAACTGAAATGCTGTTAGCAAGTTAAATTTATGGATGAAATCTGACATTCTTAGATGAAGCATTTTCTCAAATGCTTTCGAAAACGCTGGCAAAATAGAGATTGATCTGTAGTTGGCGAGGGCTTTGCGATCTCCTTTTTTGTAAAGAGCAACAACTTTTGCTAATTGCATTTTTTTCATTACTCCCTTATCAGAAATCTTCACCTTGGGGGATTTACCTAATTCAGTGGATGAACATCATCATTTACTGCATGGATTTCTGCAGTGACTGGCTCAAAAGCTAAGAGGTTAGTAAGCCCTGTGAGTTGGAAGGCCATTACAGTCTTTTGTGGCACAAACAAAAATGTATCTTGAAATGCAGTGGCATGAGCTAACTGAGGCACAACACTGCTTGTGCGACTAGTGCAGAAGGAACCATGAGTCAGAACAGATTAGTTGGTTATGTGACGATAAACAGTTAAAAAAATCTGTAGTTTCTGCACGACATGCAGAAATTTGAAGAGTCACCTTTAGTGCTGTTACACTGGAGCTTCAAAAATAGCCTGATAGAAAAAAACAAGCGTGTCATGTCTAAACTCATTCCAGGATTCTAGTTACGTTAGACTTGTGCCATGTGCCATTAGAAAACCGAAGCTGATGTCACACAGGGGATGTGAACGCAAGTAACTTGGAAGACGGTGATACTAAGGACACGTCGTGGTGTAAATATCATAGGTTGTTGGTGGGTGTATGAGGATTATAAGGTGAGTATTTTAACCAGTATACAGTGAATATACATTTATCAGAAGGCGTTATAATTTGGAAAAATGTAATGCTGACAATAAAAAAAATATTAGTGCATTCTGAGTAACTGCTAATGCTTTAAGTTGGGCTAGTTGGTAGTCGGTATCACACATATTGATACCGACTACCATTGCATACCGACTACAGAGTAACATTAGCAAACAGGCCAATTCAGAGCATGTAAAATGTAAACATGTAAAATGTAAACAAACTGCTGTGGCTGACCCGGAAGTGCTGCTGAACAACCGCTTAACACAAATAAAGGCCATTTCGAGAGCAACTCTGCAACAATAGCATTGTGAACACCTTCGACATGCTCCTGCGCATGTGCGTAAACTTGCTTATATTACATTAATTCGACCTAAAATTGAGTACGCTTCCGCTATATGTGACCCAGATCAAGCCTACATCAAAGATAACATAGAATCCCTGCAAAACAGTGCTGCTCGTTTCATATATTCTGACTACTCACGTTTTACTAGCGTCACGGCTTTAAAAGCTCGTGCTGGACTTGACAGCCTTTCCCATCGTCGCAAACTGGCCCGCTTAACTCTTTTTCACAAATTTTACCATCATCCATTGCTTCACGACGATTTCTTTCACTTACCCTCAGCAGTGTTTCCACGCCGTGACCATCCTTTCAAGATCAAACGCATCACATGCCACACTTCAAGTTTTGCTAAATCATTCATACCCAAAGCCGTTATCCATTGGAACCGGCTGCATTACACAATCGCAACTGAAACGAATGCGACATCATTTCATGAACTTTCAAAAATCAAAGCCATGTGTAGTTTTCTTCTAGTTCTGTTCTGCTCACCGCAATGTGTTCGAGTTTTGCTTTTCGTTCTGTCTATTCCCTTGTTTTTATCTTGGTGTTTTTTCTTGTTTTTTCATTTTGCTTATTTTTCGTCTTGTTGTTCCGCCACATTTAGATTCTTGCTCACTAGCAGTTATTGCTCTTTTCTTGCTTCTTTTTTTGCCCTGTTACTCACGTTAGATGTTCCTTCTATGTATTCAAGTTGAAATTTTTACCACCCCCTATGTAATACCCTCGTGAAGAGGGCCTTTAGGGGTGCCTTGAAATAAACAAATAAATAAAATAAATAAACATCCAGTTTCGTACCGCTGATCTCCCGATCGAAAGGGACCGTGAGCAAAATCAACAACAAACACTGTCATTGCCCATGAGGGGCTTCAAGTGCACTGCATTTTTCTGATTGCAGTGGAAACCAACATCCCACATCAACTTAGTACTGCCAGGTACTTTTCAATATTGACTTAACACTGCTAAACAAAAGAGAAAAAAAAGCAATGGCAAAGGTTTTCTCAATATTTTTTTTTTTTTCATCAAGACTCGTTATGCCCAACTTGCTCTGTGGACAGTTTTGACCGCATAAGCTGCTGGCACACTTTTTTTTGCGCTATATCAATTGAAATGCTCATGAACAACAGACTTATGAGTTCGCACATATTAGGGATTTGTACACTGTCAACCAGCCGTGATTTAAATGCGGCAATGAATTTGTAGTCGCGTAATACCATGTTGTCACAACCTAAGCCGAAAAATCTGAACGAACAAACGTAGCGTTTAAAACAGGACACAGAAAGATGAGGACAGGACGGGGCTACGTAGGGCTATGTAGCCCCGTCCTGTCCTCATCTTTCCGTGTCCTGTTCTAAACGCTGCGTTTGTTCGTTCAGATTATGTATGACCAACTGGCCCCACAGTGTACTCTGCTAAACCGAAAAGGCTAGAGGAAGTGTTCAGTCACCCATTCATCACGCCGATATATTTATTGCACGCACATGTGCGCACAGCCGGTAGAAAATAAAAAGAAATGACGCTCCCGAAGATACATTTGCACTGTACCGATGTTTCCACACAGGTTACACAGTTCCTCCGGCGAGTCGTAACCCGAGCACCCATCATCACAAATTGTATTGAATGGAGCACCAAGGCGCCGAAGGATGGCGACATCGCTGTTGTCGCCGCAGAAAACAGTCCGACGGCCGTGCAGGCAAGCTCGCGTCACGTCGCACACGCGACAATTCTCAAGCACAGTGCCAACACGAATCGCGATCAAAATGGTAATGAATGCGTAGCAGAAACAACGTCATGTGCACGCTTCGGTCGCGATCACTTCAACCATCGCAACGAATGCGACTAGCTGCACAACGCCACGTTCATTTCAGCATTCGGAACGCACGGCGTGCGTAGTGAGCTCTCGCAGGTGCACATTTCACTGCCTTGACGTAAAAGCACTCGCTCCGATCGCAATCACTTTCACTACGCGGACACTAGTCACTGTGCTAGGCAGCTCATGCACGCACAGAAGTTCACCGTGAGCAGCTGTTACTCTCCGCTGTGCGTGATGATCCTCGCAGGAATTAGGAACGCTTGCAACAACCACAAACGGCTCCATATAAACACTTCGTGACACCGCCAACGCGTAGGTCTTGCGTCGGTTTGGAGAGGCGCTCTGTCAACTCCATCAGCGTCGATGATTACAGAATTCAACTCGGGAAACTGTTGCTCGCCGCTGCTGCACGCGGAGAAGTTCGCAGTCGCTCTGAACACTCGTAATATCAACATGTGGCCAATATAATATGCTTCGCGGCATAGCTGCCACCACTACAGCCGCCACCTATGCTTGGCTCCCCAGTTCAGTCGACGGACGGCCATCTTGCACCGGCAGAAGCGGAGGCAGATGTCACGTAAAAAGCAGCCAATCGCTGCAATCCGGTCGCCAGGCGGATCCGCTCATCCGCCTGAAAGTTGAAGTTGACCAACTTTCCATCCGCCCGCCGGACGGGGCGGATGCCTATTGTCTGGTCGGGCAGTCCGCCAGTCCGCCTGCCTGGCGGATCCGCCCAAAAGCGATCGTACAGCGGCCCTTAAGGCTTCACTGCTGGGAGGGCCTTGTTAAGTTCGCGGACCTCAGTTCTAGAAGGTACTCCAGCGTTTCCAGAATGAATCAACCATTTCCCTCGCCGTATTTCACGTGTGGACCCCGCAGAAGTGGCCGCCGCTGCGGATGGCAAAGCTGTGAGCCGAAGTCCGACAAGGAATTGAGCCGGTGTTAGGGGCGCATCCGAATGGACGTATGTCAGGGGACGGGAATTTACAACCGCCCCTACTTCTGTTATAACTGTGTGGAGGCTGTCAAAATCGACGCAGCTGCAACCGTAGCCGTGGCCATGTGTTTGAGCGCTCGCCTCGGCTTCGGGAGGTCGAGGGTTCGATCCCCGCGGCCGCCGGTCTACCCAGCCGGTCAAACCAATGGGAACAGGCGGTCCCCCGGCCATATCGCTCGGCCTTCCAGGGGTGCACCGCATGGGAAAGGTAGCCTGTGCCTCAAAATCCCGTCGAACGTGTGGGCAAGGAACGACAGAAGTGGTGTGGAACCCCACAGTCGGAGCTCAACTCAGCTTGCAGACAGACTCAGCTGCAGAAAGACTCCAGGACTCGAGGAATGCGATGTGTTCGCAGAGAAACCTGGGAGAGGTGTACAGATGTGCCGTAGCACGTACACTCCTGGAGGCCCCTTCCGAGGAGGAAGGATACTCATTGAGCATTACGCAGCGGTATTCGCTCACTACCGCGTGCGGCTCCCACGGCTCACGCGGCTCATAGGCGGGTGTGCATGACGGGTGGCACACCAAAAACAGCCAGTACTCCCTGAACTCTGTGGCACTGTCAGTAACGAATTCATACAGGTACCTTGGCGTCGAAATAACGAACAAATTAACATGGTCAGACCACATTATCAAACTTTGCGCAAGCACTTCCAGAGCACTTGGCTTTATCCGAAGATCACTATCAATCTCCCCTCCATCAATCAGACAAGCATACGAAACATTCATTCGCGCTAAAATGGAATATAACAAAACTTCTGATTGGGCTAGATGGTGCATAGCTTATTTTGAAACGAAATCAAGCGCACAACAACACGCACACAAGAGAGGAAAGACACAGGACAGGCGCTAACTTCATCTGATTTATTTGCAGGTAAGAGAGCAGATTATATACATAAATGGAGACATGCGCAGTAAAGAAACACATCGTCGGGTTCACAATGCGTGCTCAAGATACCTGTACTCTGCGTGCAAAAGATTAACAGACGTGTCACTCACACAGTCATGCCCCCTCTTCCTGATGTGAAAGGCTTCTAATAGTTCACGTGCCGTCTTATCACCGCCTCTGCCAAGTATCTTTATCTCTTTCAGCCGCGGCTCGCACGCTCTGCAGTTCGCACAATGCTCTGCCAAATGTGTCCCTCCGCCCCTTAACGCCCGCAAATGTTCCCCCGCCCGGTCATTGACACACCGCCCGGTCTGGCCTATGTAAGCCTTCCCGCAGGTCAACGGTATCTCGTAAACGACACCGGTACAGCAGTCGATATACTTTTTTGAGTGCTTCTTCCTGCAGCCACTCTTCTTTTCCGCGCACGAAATGCGTGAGCAAAGTTGGGAAAGTTTCTTCGGTGCGGAGAACACCACAGGAACGCCGTGTCGGCCTGCCACTTTCTTCACATGATGGGCAACCTTGTGAATATACGGTACCACTACCGGTTTAACCGAGTGCCTTTCCAGTGTTTTCGCTTTGCCGAACATGACCTGCTTGGTTTTCCGGAGTAGGGCCTCGGCCACAGGAACAATGACCGCGCAGGGGAACCCGGCCGTAAGTAGCCGGTGTACTTGCTTATTAAAGCTACACTGCATAGCATGCGGGCACGACTTCGAGAGAGCGGACCCAAGGCATTGGCTGGCTATAGACCTCTTGACAGTTTTCGAGTGAGCGGAATCAAAAGGTAAAAGCTCTTTCTGTGCCCGCGGAGCGTACTCCCAACATACATGATCAACCCCTAAAGTAAAATTGGCGTCTAAAAACTGCAACGATCCTTGTAAAGGGAGTTCGTGCGTAAACCTCAATCCCCTCCCGTTCTGCTGAAAGCTTTCCAAGACGCTGCCAACCGCTTCGGTGTAAGAAATGTTATCTAGTTTCTTTAAAACAATAAGAAAATCGTCCACGTATCTAAAAACTTTCAGCACTCCCTTCCCATTAAAGCTTTGCTCAAGGGCGCGGTCAATAAAAGCTAAAAACAGGTTACAAAGCACGGGGGCTACGCAGGACCCAATACAGATCCCTTGTCTCTGACGATAAAATTTATTCTCAAAAGAGATAAAAGTAACACCCAAATAAAACTCAAGAACGCGCATAAAATTGTCCACAGAAAGCCCACATGAGTTCTGAAAATCCACATCTCCGCTTTCTTCAATCGCACTCCTAACAACACTGAACAAATCCTCGTGGGGCACAGAATAAAACAAATCTTCCACATCTACAGAGAACATATAACCAACTGAACAATTACCCTCGAGAAACCGTACAACCTGTAACGAGTTTTTTACAGTGAAGGGGTCATGGACCTGTAGAGAGCCTAGGTGTTTCTGCAGGTACTTACTGAGGACATGCTGCCATGTACCGTTTTCGCTAACTATACACCTAAACGGTGCATCTGCCTTATGGGTTTTAGCTGTAAAAAACACAGTGAGGGCATTAAACTTAGAGTCAACAATGCTATTCGCTAAGCCGTTCAGCTCTAATTCCCCATTTGCGGGCGTTAAGGGGCGGAAGGACACATTTGGCAGAGCATTGTGCGAACTGCAGAGCGTGCGAGCCGCGGCTGAAAGAGATAAAGATACTTGGCAGAGGCGGTGATAAGACGGCACGTGAACTATTAGAAGCCTTTCACATCAGGAAGAGGGGGCATGACTGTGTGAGTGACACGTCTGTTAATCTTTTGCACGCAGAGTACAGGTATCTTGAGCACGCATTGTGAACCCGACGATGTGTTTCTTTACTGCGCATGTCTCCATTTATGTATATAATCTGCTCTCTTACCTGCAAATAAATCAGATGAAGTTAGCGCCTGTCCTGTGTCTTTCCTCTCTTGTGTGCGTGTTGTTGTGCGCTTGATTTCGTTTCAAAATAAGCTATGCACCATCTAGCCCAATTAGAAGTTTTGTTAAATTATCTATCGAAATATGAGGGCTCTTTTGTATGTACTTCGTCCCCTTCGTCTAATCACGTCAACACTTGTGTTTCTTTCATCGTCGGTTTGACATGCCGTGCAAGATATCTTGGATTTTGCCTTCGCAAGGGTCTGGTGCCGACGGATGTGAGTGCCCTGTTGGGATTTCTGCGTCCCCACTGGGGTCTTCTGAAGCGTTTTTTTTGAAGCTTTTAAGGTTGGAGCTGTGGCGACAAGTCAGAAGGTGTCAAGACGAGTTGCGTGTGCTATGTTATGTGTTGGATCCTGGATGGCTTGCTGAGATTAAGCTGCGTGCCATTAATCGCCTCGCGGCTAACTTGACAGAAGGCCTATGGACACAGACCTTGAACCAGGTGTTGCGCTCGACAGCGGCCAAGCAAAAGAAGGATTTGACGCAAAAGAATTTGACAATTATTGGTGACGTTGTTGTTCCGGGGTACGTTAGCGATATTTTGAAAAAGGGACCGAAATTCAGCAAAGAACCAAGTGTTCCTGCACATGAGTTGCTCGCTTTGAACCGGCAGATTGCAAGGAAAGCAACGAATGGAAATCAAGAACGTTGTCTGCTTGATGGAGTAGATGTGCTGATGAAGACTACGAGTGGGACCACCACTAGTCGTTCCAAGGACGGGTTGGGAAAAATGGTTACCTTCTTCCAACAGAATCATCTGCGACTTCTTCAATCGGACAAGGAGGGAGGCTTTGTTGTACTGGCCGAGGAGGACTACCAGAAGAGAGCGGAAGAGGCTATCGCCAAGAACTTCAGGACAGTGAAATCTAGCGCGACTAGAGTGAAATGTAAGGCGGCGGCCATGTGCAGGGAATTAGAGCTGAACGGCTTAGCGAATAGCATTGTTGACTCTAAGTTTAATGCCCTCACTGTGTTTTTTACAGCTAAAACCCATAAGGCAGATGCACCGTTTAGGTGTATAGTTAGCGAAAACGGTACATGGCAGCATGTCCTCAGTAAGTACCTGCAGAAACACCTAGGCTCTCTACAGGTCCATGACCCCTTCACTGTAAAAAACTCGTTACAGGTTGTACGGTTTCTCGAGGGTAATTGTTCAGTTGGTTATATGTTCTCTGTAGATGTGGAAGATTTGTTTTATTCTGTGCCCCACGAGGATTTGTTCAGTGTTGTTAGGAGTGCGATTGAAGAAAGCGGAGATGTGGATTTTCAGAACTCATGTGGGCTTTCTGTGGACAATTTTATGCGCGTTCTTGAGTTTTATTTGGGTGTTACTTTTATCTCTTTTGAGAATAAATTTTATCGTCAGAGACAAGGGATCTGTATTGGGTCCTGCGTAGCCCCCGTGCTTTGTAACCTGTTTTTAGCTTTTATTGACCGCGCCCTTGAGCAAAGCTTTAATGGGAAGGGAGTGCTGAAAGTTTTTAGATACGTGGACGATTTTCTTATTGTTTTAAAGAAACTAGATAACATTTCTTACACCGAAGCGGTTGGCAGCGTCTTGGAAAGCTTTCAGCAGAACGGGAGGGGATTGAGGTTTACGCACGAACTCCCTTTACAAGGATCGTTGCAGTTTTTAGACGCCAATTTTACTTTAGGGGTTGATCATGTATGTTGGGAGTACGCTCCGCGGGACAGAAAGAGCTTTTACCTTTTGATTCCGCTCACTCGAAAACTGTCAAGAGGTCTATAGCCAGCCAATGCCTTGGGTCTGCTCTCTCGAAGTCGTGCCCGCATGCTATGCAGTGTAGCTTTAATAAGCAAGTACACCGGCTACTTACGGCCGGGTTCCCCTGCGCGGTCATTGTTCCTGTGGCCGAGGCCCTACTCCGGAAAACCAAGCAGGTCATGTTCGGCAAAGCGAAAACACTGGAAAGGCACTCGGTTAAACCGGTAGTGGTACCGTATATTCACAAGGTTGCCCATCATGTGAAGAAAGTGGCAGGCCGACACGGCGTTCCTGTGGTGTTCTCCGCACCGAAGAAACTTTCCCAACTTTGCTCACGCATTTCGTGCGCGGAAAAGAAGAGTGGCTGCAGGAAGAAGCACTCAAAAAAGTATATCGACTGCTGTACCGGTGTCGTTTACGAGATACCGTTGACCTGCGGGAAGGCTTACATAGGCCAGACCGGGCGGTGTGTCAATGACCGGGCGGGGGAACATTTGCGGGCGTTAAGGGGCGGAGGGACACATTTGGCAGAGCATTGTGCGAACTGCAGAGCGTGCGAGCCTCGGCTGAAAGAGATAAAGATACTTGGCAGAGGCGGTGATAAGACGGCACGTGAACTATTAGAAGCCTTTCACATCAGGAAGAGGGGGCATGACTGTGTGAGTGACACGTCTGTTAATCTTTTGCACGCAGAGTACAGGTATCTTGAGCACGCATTGTGAACCCGACGATGTGTTTCTTTACTGCGCATGTCTCCAGTTATGTATATAATCTGCTCTCTTACCTGCAAATAAATCAGATGAAGTTAGCGCCTGTCCTGTGTCTTTCCTCTCTTGTGTGCGTGTTGTTGTGCGCTTGATTTCGTTTCAAAATAAAAAAATGGAATATGCCTCAGCAATATGGAACCCTCACCAGGCTTACTTAATATAACTGCTCGAAGCTATCCAGAATCGGGCAGCGCGCTTCATAACGTCGCAATATTCGTCTCGACACAGCGTTACCAACCTAAAATCGTCTCTCGGCCTTGAACCATTAGCACTCCGCAGAAAAGTATCAATTCTTTGTCTTTTACACAAACTATACTTTAACTTCCCTGCACTACGCCCAACTTTGTTATCTGCTCCCTTACGCTCATCTCGCCGATTATTCAACTCCCTCAGCATTCAGCGGTTGCACGGCTCATCCAATGCTTTCAACAAATCTTTCCTTCCCATCGCCATAGAAGAATGGAACAATCTTCCTGAAACCTTTGTCATCGAAACTAATCCCGCCAGATTTAGGCAGCTAATAACAGACCACTTGAACCAACTATAGCTACTTCCCTCGCGATGCTCTGCCTGCAATTTGAACTGCTTGTGCCATTGCGACCCCCCCCCCCCCCCCTCCACCCCACAAGTGTTTTCCCACTTATTTAATTTCCGTACATTTTAATGTTTTATTTTATATACAACTGCTTTGCCTTATATATTCTGTACTATTTGAATTACCTGACGCTAATTGCACGTCAAACTTGTTATTCTTGTTATTTTTTGTTACGCTTTTTTATGCTTACATGCCTTTGTATGACCGTTTCACACCACTGTCTCCCCCCCCCCCCCCCTTATCTAATGTCCCAGACGGGATCTTTAAGGGTTCAATAAATGACGATGATGAAGAAGTGTTCACGGTGCGCAACATCCTTTCCCGAAAGCCGCCCCACTACGCCGCTCTCTCTGCAATGAATTTCCACGATATTCCCGTTTCTCCGATGTATGCCTGGACTTCTGCTCCCCGCGCCGCTTGAAACATCTTTGCGAGGTCCTTAGACGTTCGTTTAAAGGTTAGAGCGTTATCCGAATACATGACTTTGATCATTCCTCGGCGGGAGACAAATCTGCTGAGTGCCATGAGAAATGAGTTGGGTGTCAGATCACCGACAAGTTCGAGATGGATTGCTCTGGTTACTGCACAGGCAAACAGAGCTACGTAACATTTGCGTGCCTTCCCTTTGTCATTGTTAAATAGTGGGGCCGCAAAATCGACCCCTGTGATCTGAAATGTGACCCATTTCGCACAAAGGCTGACCGCCTTTGTGACACGTTCTGATGGAAGCGGGGCCACGGGCTCTGCAGCTGGGCGGAAACTTTGCTTCTGACGCTGTAGGCAGCGCCGGATTATGGATTTTACACCTTGCCTCGCTCTAAGTACCCAGTAGCGCTCACGAAGATGGCATAGCATGTCTCGCACTCCCGCATGTAGCAACCGCTTGTGCTCTCGAGTTATGAGCAACTGTGCGAACCGGTGGGCTGAAGAGAGAATAGCGGGGTATTTTGTGTCCTCCTATTCGGCGCTATGCTGAAGTCTGCCGCCAACTCTCAGTATGCCATCAGCGTCGAGGAAAGGGTTGAGAGTTAGGATTGGCGATTTCTTGTCCAGTGTAGCTGACGACCTGAGGGCGCTTATTTCTTCCGAGAAGCTTGTGGTTTGTGATGTTCGAAGCCAATACTTCTCGGCCTGTGCCAGCTCTGTTGCTGTTAGCTCTCCCTCTCTTTTCTGGAAATGGTTCCGAGAGTTATGCAGGAAGCGCTGAACCCACGCTCTTACGCGAAGTACTCTGGCTAAGGAGCTGCTGTTCTCAATATCCAACAGGGGCTCCGGTGCACTGCAGGTCACTGCATCGAGCCCCGGCACGACCCTTTCCTCCTCGGCGCAAGAGTTGCTATCAATGTTCGGGATAACCGCAGGGTGCTCGGTGGTTGTCTTCAGCCAATTAGGCCCATTCCACCACGCTTCACTCTCAATCAGAGGGGAAGGCATAATACCCCTTGTTAAAAGATCTGCGGGGTTAGTCCTTCCAAGGTAATGCTCCCGAACTGCAGGATCAGTCAGAGACTGAATCTCCTGCACTATGCAAGCTTCGAAGAACTTCGTCTCCCTTCTTTGTGGTTTCTGTGTCAACGATTCCAAGGTGTTCCATTCCCAAAATGACTTCAGCTGCCTGGAGAGGTCGTCGTTTTCTTGCTTAGTGGTCACCAACACGCGCATGACTCCGGTGGTTGTCAAACAGGTCGTCGCTGTGTTTCTTGCCACTCTACACTGCAGCGTCCACCCAAAGATGGTCTCCACGGCGACAAGCTTGTCGTTGACCAGCTTGATACTTCCATTGGCGACGCCGCAGTAATGGTCAGCGCCAATCAGGAGAGAGACTCCGGTGTTATGTCGATAGTCGTCCGGGACCAGGTCAGCGAGTTGGAGCCCTTGGTCTGCAGCCAGGCTGGTAGCGGAGGCGTCAGGTGGTGGCAGGAAGTCCCCAGAAATCTCGAGGACCTCGATTTTTATTACGTGGTCGTCGTGCCGGCTTCGTAGACACAACTCGACTCTGTTGCATGTTGTGACGTTTGGCGCAGTCGTCCCAAAGGTGTGAATGGCGAGACGTTCTTCTCCCACCACTTGAAGTTTGAGACGCCGGCATACTTCTCGCTTTACGAATGTTCTCTGGCTGCCACCGTCGAGCAGAATCTTCACCAAGGCGCGCTTCTGTTTCGATTCCGCCCAGGCTTGTGCTGCCTGTAGGAGAACGCGGGGCGCGCAGCCAGTCTCTGCCACCTGTAACGATGACTGCACGACAACCTCGAGAGGTGCAGCACCGTTTCTTGAAAGGGGTGGTGACGACTTGCTGAGATCGCAGACGCCAGTAGCGTGCCGGGCGGAACATTTCGCGCACTTGAGCCACTTTACTGTTCGGCCATCGGCTGCTCGGTGATTCATTTTCGCGCATTTGAAGCGCCGTCTTTCTGTGGCCAGGATCTCTTTCTTGGCTTCTGGCGAAACGGAGGCCACGCAGTCTGCTGTAACGTGGTCTTCTGCCCCACAAATTGAGCACTGTGACTCGCTGCCCTTTGAAGCGAAGACGGCTGCAGATGGTGGATGCTTGGCTCCCTCGGTTCAACATCCCTGTTCAGTGACTATCGGCTGCTGCACTATGCTCGTTCTCAGCTCTTTACTTCCGTTCTTAAGAAATTGAGGAAATCTTGGAGCTCGTCTTGGGGAACGGTTGAAGTGGCAGCCTTCAGCCTGCAGCCAAATGGGTTCCTCGGTTATCAACATTGTGCCACCCATTAAGTGCCTCGGGGTCGTATTTCAAGAGAACTTACTTTGGAATTTTTGTACAGACTCAGCTGCTAACAAAATCGCTCGTGTTGTGGGAATACTAACGAAACTTCGGTTTTTTCTTCCCTTGAGCGTGAAGAAGCTGTTTTACAACTCTCTCTTCCCGTCCCATTTGAATTACTGCCATTTAGACTGTGGAAACACCACAATATCTTACATCACAAACCTTTATCTATTGCAGAAGAAAGCAGTGCGTGGAATCGCTAATTCCTCATACGACTCTCATACGCAGCCTCTTTTCAGCGCCATTAACTTACAACCGGTCACCTGCATATATCGTAGTACTTTACTCAAGTGTGTCAGTACTGCAAAAAAAAAGCAGAACATCAGATTTTTCGAGCATTTATCTCTTTTGACAATGAGTTCTAGCATTTACAACACACGTCATAGAGAAAAATGGTGCGTTCCTAAAGCGCGCACTAACTACGGTCCACAAATATTACGCCACGCACTGCCATCTTTGTTAAACTCATTACAAACTCCTTAACAACCTATCTATCCTTTTAAAGGGCTCATTGTGGATTCCTTTTTTGTATTGTTTGTTTTGCTGTTGTATACACTGGCGCCATGAATGCCTGACCAATTTTCTTTGCTTGTTAGTAACTTATTATTTATACTTGTGAATTTCAAGCTGTTTTATTTGCATCATTTTATACTATACGATTTCTGTGATTCAATTCCTTGCAGCATTCTATCGTTGATTTTTTTTACCCCTATGTATTTCTGTTATAGAATATTCATTAATGCTTTTTATCATTTATCCATTATTGTATCTTCGTGTTCTCTTTAATGTGCATAGTGCCATTTTTGTAGGGGGCACTGACTCCGTCAAGCCAAATTCGTTTGGCTTTTTGTCTGCACTCCCGTCATCTGTGTTTGTATAGATGCAAATAAACTTGAATTGAATTCCTTCGGTAGTATTCGAGGCTAAGTTGATCTGGGATGCTCTTGCGAAGGACAGTCAGCAGTAACACGCCGTACGTGCTCGTTGTCACGCCCAGTGCCTCAAGGCTTCGGACTTCCGACTGCACCGCATCCTAGAGGGTCCTGAGCCTTTCTGTGTCATGGAGGCTGTTTATGGGGCGAACATCGAGCAAGCAAGACATGTCTTCTCTACCAAATTATTCCGTGAGGGTCCTGATGGCAACTCCGTAATTGTCATTGCTTATGGATAACCCTTCGATAGCCGCTGCCGCCTTCCCTGTTAGATAACTTGTCAGGTACTGAAATTCATCGATTGATGAAAGAGAGCCATTTTTGCGGATTGTTGAGTCGAATTGATTCCAAAATTCCTGCCATGATCTCAGGTCTCCATTAAACTTGGCGATTTCCAACTTCGGAAGTTTGGTTGTTGCCGATGGAAGCTGGCTCGTGGTAACGCTGGCGTGAACTGAAGGCTGATAACTAGGCTCGGAAGTGTCCCACGTTACCGATGGAGTTCTGACCGGTCTTCGCAAGAAGTTTGGTTTCGTAGGGCTCTTTTTATTCGAGTTTTCGTGATGCTAATCTTCTCGCTGTAAGCAGATACGGCGGCTAATTCTGCGTCGAGTTCCTGTAGGTCAATTTTCTTCTCTTTGTTGTCGTTAACCGATTTTAGCGCTTCTGCTTGCTCGATAAGGAGGTCAAATTGTTCTTCAAGCTCACCACTTTGTTCTGCAGGTTCTTGTAGGAGGGCGGTGGGTGCTGCGATGATCTTGTCGATGGCTTGACGTAGTGCGGCTTTCTTCTTTTGGAGTCGTTCCATAGCGTCTTCGATGGCAGTTGACTAAGTGTCCCGGGTTTCGGCACCAAAATGTTGATCATTATTAATTGTTTCTTTCAAACTTGGGTCACTGTCTCACAATACAGTTAACGCCACAAATTTAAAACGACTAGGCCGCGCTAGTGTTCTCATACTGCGCGTAGAGTCGTTCGGGCGGCGGGGGCCGCGCACGCAGGAGCCTCCAAAGAATGCCGCTCACTCGACGGGTTCTGCTTTGAGTCTAGAGGTTTACTTTCAATAGTGACTGGAAGGAAGGAAAGCGGGGCGCACTGAAACGAGAGGCTTCGGCCCGGCCGGGCTCATGACCTTGAGGCGGCTCCGATGCGCGAACCTGGTCGTAAGCCGGCATGCTCCTCTGTCTTTCCGCGATCCGGGGTCCATCTGCTATTTTCTTCACTCGCACAAGGACGTGCCCGTTTTTCTTCCACACGAACTCGCAGCCTTCTTCTTTACCTTTTTCACGTGACAGCCACAGTAGCCGCTTATTAATGATTCTGAAGTTATCAAGGAAGCTCATCTCTGGGGTGTCAGTTTGCAGGCGTCAACGACACTTCATCCACGTCTCTTTCAGATGTGTTGAAACAAATGGGACAAGCACCCTAGATTCTTTCCCTTTTTGTCGCGGAAGACGATGCAGAGCGCCAACTGCGGAAGCTCGAGCTTGCTAGCCAGGCCGTTCATCTTGTCAAGCAGGTTTTCATTCGGCTCCACCTTGAAGCCTTGAACCTCCCTATTCTGCCTTCGGTTATACTGCCTCCGATCACTGGGCTGTTGTTCTGGTGCATTTCTCTGCTCAACAGCATCTCCTGCAAAACCGCAACGTCGGAGCCCTGCTTCTCATGCATACTTGGGATGGTATCGTACTTGTCGGACGTCATTTGTATTGCTTCCTCAGAGTCAGCGACTCTATCAACTAGCTGTGCAAGGGCGTCCACCTTAGTCACAAGAGGAAGCAATAAAGCCAACTTTTCATTTAACTAAGTCTCACAGGCTGGGCAATTCCAGGCAGACATGAGTACTTCTCCTTTGCTTTTAAGATGCCTCGCCGGAACATTTGCCGAGATGGTAATCACATGAAACGCAAATTAAACTGTCATCAGGTACCGGGTTCTGAGATGCCGTGCAATCCATCACAGAGCAAAACCCTCTGATATGAGCAAAACCCTCTGATGGGATCTGATATGTTTCGGCAAATTTGGGCCCTCTTTATTTTGTTCGACGTTTCGTTCATGTTCTTTGATTCGCTCATTAACGCAGCGCCCTGTTTGTCCTATATATGATCGACCGCATGAGAGGGAAATTTCATAAACTGCCCCTTCGGCAGATTTCATGAAAGGTCGCCCATGCTTAGTACCACAGCCTCTTTCTTGTTCTTTTTCTTTTCTTTTGTCGATTCGAGGGCAAACGCTTCCGAGCTTCAGGAGGGCTTAAAACACGAGCGGGACACTACGCCTGCTCGCAACCTTCTTCAGGTTGTCGGCCAACTTGTGCATGTACGGCACCGCCACAGGTCTCACCTCTTCAAGAGGGAGAGGAGATCCTGCCCTTCACGCTCTTGTTAGCCATGCTTCTCATCCGTGCGGATCGTTGCCAGAAGCAACAATATCAAAGCCAGAGAACTGATTGAAGCGTTCTATATCAGTAAGAAAGGCAGTTCGTGTGTCAGCGAGACTTCTGTATATCTGTGTCAGGCAGAAAAAAAGTTTTTTGAGCGTTCGTTATCACATTGATGAGTAATTTTGCTCCTTGCGCAGGCGCTAGCTACGTGCATATATGTATCTGCGTTCTGCAAAATAAACTAGTTGTGAGTGTCGCTCTGTCCCGTTCTCTTGTATTGTGTGTGTATGTGTGGTTTTTGGCGCCTTTACTTTACAATGAATTACCAACTAGCCCAGCAAGGAGTTCTCTTGAGTGTTGTCCAATGGCGTCCACTGCTGCTGCGTGCCAGCGGATCGCTGAACGTGCGCCTTTTAAATTCTGCGCCTGGGGGCCTAGCCTGCGCAGACCACTCGATGCGCAGAATCCCTGGGAGATGATCAGGCCGGCGCACTTTTCATTTGGCTTGGAAATACTTCGGAGCTTCTAGGTGCAGCCTGCGAATGATAGTAGACGCAGTTTAAGCGTGTTGTCCAGTGCCGTCCACTGCTGCTTCGTGCGAGTCTGTTACCTTGTTGACTTGTTACCTTCGATGACGAGCTTCGGTCCAAGGCTTAGCAATTCACAAACCGGCCGAACCTCGTGGCCATAGCTGCCGATCTTGTTTTCGGGGCCTGTCTTGCGATGATTCTTCTCTTGTGAGCGATACGTAGCTTTGCCAGCGTATTGCGCCCCACTAACCCGCTCGTTCTCTCGACGACGCGACACCACTGATGGCTGTCGGCGCGGACACAAACGGGCTTGGTCATTCCACTCGGATGTCAGAATGTTCGGTCATCTGCAGTCGTGGCTGTCATAATAAGCCACCCAAAAAGAGCTACGTTTTTGCGGATGCAGAAGGACATGGTCCGCGCTCAGCAGACAGCGTTCACGGTGAGAGCAGGTCATTTGGACGTCGAAAGTAAAACCCTGAAAAGGGCCCCGCCCCGCATACAAGAAATGTCATCTGCCAGAATAGAGTTGGTCGCGTTGGTTGTCCAATTGGAGATGAAGATGCGGAACAAAAGGACATATACGAAGAGTTCCGTTTTTATCTGGGGGATTTTTAAAAATTCCCGTGAGCTAACAGCTGGCCTAATCGAGGGCGAACTTCGCTCACGGGGTCGCATATTATGGTCTACGTTCTTTGAGACGTAATTAAACGTCGGTACTTGCCTGCATTTCCTGAAATTAAGAAAAAACTGTTGTCAACTGCGAGTAAAGCTGTCGCAGACGCGAGCCGAGCAGCTGGTTTGACAGGGCACGCCATCTGCGAGGCCGCGCTTGGTAGCTGCGGCCTCGCTACGCGACGGCGTAAGTTGGAGCCCCGCTCTTGAAGCTGTGACGTCAGACCGCTGGGCGCGCCGCGCGTGGCAGGAGCAGGAGTTAGGCCGCGCTTGGTAGCTACCGGCCTCGCTACGCGACGGGCTGAAAGTGCAAGCAGTATTGCTTTCGCAATAATAAACTACGCTTACTGAACATTACAGTAAATGAGCAGAAAAGAGCATGGGCGTAAACGATCACCGGATTGTCCCATGGCGAGAAGGGGCTTTCTCTTATACGGTGAGCGTAGTAATCTGTTCTTCCTCTCGCACCTGGTTTGTTTCTTTAGAAGCGACGTGACCATCAAATAAAGCGTTTGGTGAAAGTTTGCACTTGTGCGTTGTCCCTCCGTTGTTTCGGGCTCCTCGTGGAAACGAAAGGAGACATCGCTGTCCAGGTGCCTCGTGGGCAGCGCGGTAGGCTGCTCTGTGGAACGTGTGCGCGCACTAGCTATTGCAGCAGTCGGAGCGAGCAGGACGGTGCAACTTTGAGAGCCAGCGAGAGGAAGCAGACGCGAGTGAGTGACATTCTAGCCGACATGCTAGCATAGCGCATGTTGTGGGAAGGCTGAGGGAATAGATTCCCGAGTGGAAAGCGCAGCAAAGGGGCAGCAGAATGAGGTTAGGAAGTTTGCGGTGATGGGATAACCGTAGCTCACTCAGGACACAGTTCATTCGAGGGATATGGGAGATGCTGCTGCTGAAGATCACGCTGTTTTACCGCCGCGCAGGGTGACGCCATGCTCAAGACCGTGTTCGTGGTGTTCTTTCAAGGAGACATGCTGAAAGCCCGCATCAAGAAGATCTGCGACGGGTGCGTATGTGTGTCCGTGTTCCTCCTCTCCGTTCTGGTCGCCACTCAGGGAACGTGGCTTGCGGGCCAAACATAAACATCCCGCTAGTAGTTCATGAAGGTTAATTCAATTCAATCAATTTATTTCACACAAGTAAGAAAAAGGTACGCGCGAATCGCCTGGCCCCTTAGCCTTCTCGGCTATACTTGTGTCCGTACGGGAAATACGAAAATCATAGCGAGGAAACTAAGTATTATACATCATTTTCACGTACAGCAAAGTTATTTAGTAGCCTTATATGGAAAACATCAGACATCAACATTACAGACAGACATCAGCGCATATGTCTGCCTCTTCTTCTTGCGTCCCGTTCGTCAGCCCTGTTTTGCCGTACCATTCAGCCCTCTCCTTGGATATATGAAAAAAGCGAAATGCAGAAGAAATAATAGAATAGCTTTAAAATGTGTACATGCACGAAAATCACCGATTTACGATGGCGTCGAATATTTCTTGCTTCCGAAGAACTTTTTATTTCAACGATTGAAAAATGATCTATCTTTAAGTTTGCAGGCAGTTTGGTTGCAAATTACAGCGGTGCCAGAGGCAGAGGTTGTTTTCCCATAAACATTGTTAACAACAGGAAGGTTGAAAACACAGTTGAAGATATTCCTGGTCGGATGGGATGGATAGACGAAATCAGGTCATGGTAGGGGCATTTTATATTTTAATGTGTGTGTACAGCCACACGTGCTGGCCTGAAATCCTGTACAGGAGTGAAGCCGATCAATCTTCGACTTGGCTATTCGTCAGTATACGAAGGGCTGTTTTCTGTGATATGTAGATACGCAATATTCTCAAGCACCCAGGGCTCTATACAGTAAGTCATGCTGTTACGGTGCACAGTCGAGAGGCGAAGAGGACGTTGTTTTGTCGCTAGGCAGTGGACGACAAAGAGGACACCGCAGCTTCAGCCAATGCTTTCTCCCGTCTGCGCATTCTGTGGTGAATCAACAAGAGTCAATAGACCATTTCTTGTTGTTTTGTCGATACTTCTCCATGATGTGGCGACGGTTTTTAGAGCAACCACTGCAACAGCTTGACCTTAGTTTGAGCAGCCCGATCAGATTGTCGTTTGGCACAACCATTCTTGGATACAGCCACAGGTGTGTTTTTACCGCCATTCAATATTTTTTAATGGTATGTAATCGGTTACCTTGGTAACATTTTTTTTCAATTATCGTTATCTGTTTTCCTATTATTATTATTATTTATTTATTTTTAATCCATCGGCTACAAATCTCACGGAGACCATCTCCTGCGTGCGTTATGCACTCCCGTTTCTTTTGGGTCTTTTTACTTCCACTTGACTTTTCTCTTTCCCAGCAGCCTTTATTTGCTTTTTATTTATTTATTTTTTCCATGAAAAATTCAACTAAAGAACTCTCTATGCACCCCACTTCTTGGCCGATCCCCCTGTGTGGGTATGCGCCATTCTGTGAGGTGAACAACAACAATTTGGTTCTGGTGCGCCTCCTGATTGCTGCCTGTCGCACCTGCTGCTGCTGCTGGGCGTAATATTTGGCGGAGGTCGACCAGGGCATTACACCTGCCCTGGACCTCCGCAGCGGTGGACAGCTTGGAGCCACCGCTGTGCCGTCTGACACACCTCCAGCGCCGACCGCTGTCGTGGCGCAGCCTCGCGACCCGGGCACCTTTTGTGGCACCGATCACGTCGATGTCGAGGATTGGCTCGCCATGTATGAGTGTGTCAGTAAACACAACAAGCTGGGACGCGCCGCCCGTGCATGCTAACGTTATTTTCTACTTGGCGGGCACGGCGCGTGTCTGGTTTGAGACGCATGAGGAAGACCTCACCTCTCGGGACACCTGTAAACAGAAGCTCCGGAAATTATTTGGCAAGCCAATTGGACGCAAGCTGGGCGCTAAAAAACAACTTGCTTCTCGGGCTGAGGCGTCCACCGAGTACATCCAGGACGTCCTCGCTCTTTGCCGTAATGTAGACAGCGCCATGACAGAGACCGACAAGGTGGGCCACATCCTGAAGGGATCGCTGACGACGCTTTCAGTCTTCTCCTGCGGAACAGTTGTGGAGCAGTCGACTCCGTCCTATAGGTATGCCGGCAGTTTGGGCAAGGAAAACACCGCCGCATTGCTCCCCGTTTCGACCGCCTTCCGAACACGGCGGTGACATCTTCCTGAGCAGGCTTGGCAACACTGCAACAGCCGTCCCATCCTGCCAGTTTGACTCTAATTGTGCGCAGAGAACTGGAGGCTGTGACTCCCGCCGCCATCGCCCCACAGCTGACCGACGCTATGATTGCCCTGATCTAGGACGCAGGAGTTTGCGAACGTGAGCCTCAATTATGGCCCTGCGTCGCCCTGTTCACCAACCACCGCTCCACTGGTTGCTGCTGCTTCACCGACTTCGACCGTACAGCCGAGTTACCGGAATCCTGCGGATTGGCGCACCTCGGACGACCGACCAACCTGCGTCCCCTGTTCGCGTGTCGGCCACATTTTCCGCCACTGCCGCAGCCGCTGGTTTTCGAGGCGTCAGCTTCGCTCTAATTATGATCGTCGTGCCGACTACGGACCTAGTTCTAATTACGGCCGCCGTGCTCACTACAGACCACGCCAGGTGTCTTCCCGTGCTGAGTTCCCACACGCCTTGGACACTGCGACCCGGTGCAGGTCCAGCTGCTCACACTTCCCCTCGGGTCAACGCTCGTCCACTCCACCCTTACCTGGCTCTCAGTCGTAAAACTAGCGAATGCAGCTCCCGGAGGTGACGCTGCATTGACGAGCCGGCCCGAAAATCCTCTCCTGACCCTCGCTCCTCGCCGCAACCTTCTCGATATCTGCGTGGACGGTGACCGCTCTTATTGACACTGGCGCCCAAATTTCTGTCCTGAGCTCCTCCTTTCGCCGTCGTCTGAAGAAGGCTGTCACACCTGCCGTTTCCGCAGCTGTTCGTGTCGCCAACGGATTCACAGCTGCCGTCGTTGGAATGTGCAGTGCGCGTGTTCGCATTGGCGTTCGTACTACAATTGTCCTGTTCACTATCTTCGACCATCGCTCCCACGATGTGATCCTCGGCATCGACTTGTTAACGACCAGCGCGGTGCTAATTGATTTGCTCTACTGGCCTCCTTCGTCTGGACCTGCCGCTCTGCTCTGAAAGCGCCGATAGCAAGCCGCCCCGCTTACGGGCCGCTGAATTTACCCGACTACTGCGTGACACTGCAGTCTGTTCCACTGTCCCCGTTTCCCGCCGTTCCTGATGGTGACTATATCACTCACCCCATCAAGGACGTTGTCCTTCAGCGTAACGTCATCGTTCAACGCCGCGTCCAGACCGTCACCGACAACCGCACCTACCTTCCGATTTTGAACTCCAGCTTCACTCCCTCAGTTTTACCCTGTGGCATCGCACTCGCAGAACTGGTTCCTGCTCTCACAGCTGAGCCTCACTCTTGTCTTCATCCCCTTCCCACCCGGTCCGTACTTATGCAATGATCGCGCAGCAGCAACCGGACCATGCCTCTGGACCCTTTAGTTTCTTACAGTGAGGTCTTAGATTTCGGAAGTCGTCCTCTCGGCCAAACTACTGTCCTGACCCACTGTATCAATACGGGCGAAGCTAGCCCTATACACAGAAGTCCCTATCGTGTCTCTGTTCCTGAGCACCATGCCATCCAGACAGAGGTGGAAAAGATGCTGGGGGTAGAATTTCTTTCTTTCCTTCTCACTTGCTGTTGCATAGCGAGGTCAGACCGTCTGGTTGCCGTTACGGCCTGGTCTTCTGATTGGCATTAGCGCGAAGGATGGTGACGAAGATTTTCGTTGGAGAAACAAAAAAAAACTTTATACATATGAGATAAGCACAGATGATACAGTCAAGACAGGATAGAACAAAGGGAGAGCAACAAGAGTGGAGCCGCCAGAGCTCTCCCGGTCAAAAGCTCCTGGCGAGAACCCAAGATTCCCGCCAACATCTCTTCTTAACCTCTCAGCTTATCGCTGATTGAGCAGGCCCCCTCGGGACGTAACAGTCGCCTGTGCCGTGTATTCAGGCGGGCCTACAGTACTTCCAGCGACACCGACGTGACTGAGATAAGGCATACAACAAGCAAAGCGCAACGAAATCGTAACGCAACATCTCCTCAGGAAGTGGGACTGCGCGCTGACGAATCGAGGCAGGAATACGCACGCACACACACACACGCGCACACGCACACGCACACACACACACACACACACACACACACACGCGCGCGCGCACACACACACACACCCACACGCACACACACACACGCACGCACACACACACACGCACACACATACACACAGAACCGTCATTTGCCCTCTGTTCTTCGAAATGGCGCTAGCCAGGAGAAAAAAAGCACACGGCCAAAAGAAAAATCGCCTCGGTGCCGCCGTTAGGCTGCAAGTTCGGGCAATGAGCGTAGCTGAGGTGTATACCTTTCCGCGCGGCTCAGGAACTATGGCATGCCGCCGCCGAAGCCGCACGTTGACTTAAAGAAAAGAAACCTAAAGGCCAGCGTTCGGAAAGCGCGCCACTGACCAGGCACAATCCGTGTTCCCGGTTTACCGCGCGTCGCCCACAAGCGGCGCCGTTTTCCACACGGTGAACACGCGTGGATGGCACGCACACGCACAAACAAAACAAAAAGCGTTTTTCCCGAAAAGCGGTGCTGGTGAAAGTGCCGTTAAGGGTTTCCCGCGGCAGGGATCCTCCAAGGGGATCGAGACGAGACTGCCGGCGCTCTTTAATTCACGTAACGCGTACCTGGCTAGCTCCTCGGCGCGGGCATTCGTCGGCGCGACCGTGTCGGCGAACAGCTTGCAGGCCGGCGGGAACGCATATATTTCGGCGGCTACGTGGCAGTCCTGAGCTCAGTGGCTCTACAGCTTCCCCCGCAAGAGGATATCTGGGCTATTGGCACAGACTAGCTGGAAATAAGACAAATGAGACAGGGAGTTGATGCAAAAAAAAAAAACACGCACGCGCACACACAGGCTGGAGTGCGGGCTTTTTTCACATTGTCCCTGCACCTTGTCCCCGTTTCAGTCCCCCAGTCTGAGCAAGGTGGGCGAGTTGGTTCATCATCATCATCATTTATTGTCCCTTAAAGGCACCTGTCGGGGTATTACATAAGGGGGGAGCGTATACAAGGTTGATGTGGAAAAACAAAGGCCACAAAAATATAACAATGCAATATAGGAACATAAGAGAAGCAAAGAACGCGATAGTTAGAACGGTGCAGGTAAAAAATGTCTTTAGGCCACAAGCACCACACACGTCGGCGAGAGGTTAGGGCAGCAAAACTCAATACAGGAAAAAGAATTACATATAAACACAAATCGAAAACAAAAAAAGACATGTCAACAAAGGTGATCTAACAACATCGCCTTAAACCTTGTCGCATCGTGCACATTTGTTAGTGAATCGGGCAGAAGGTTCCATTCTTCAATTGCGGTCGGAAAGAAGGACTTGTTGAAAGCATTGGTGGAGCCATGAAGTCGTTGGACGCTATTTGAATTAAAAAGGCGGCGCGATGTACGAAATGGAGGAGATATGAGGGAACCACGGAGATAGGGGAAATTGAGGTATAACTTATGGAACAAGCAAAGGCGCGCAACTTTTCGTCTGAGAGCTAAGGAAGTGAGGTCAAGTGATGATTTAATGGAACTTACGCTGGAATGAAAGTCGTATGTTGATGATATGAAGCGGGCTGCACGGTTCTGGACGGCTTCAAGCATGTTAATTAGGTAGGACTGATGAGGACTCCAGATCGCGGATGCATACTCCAGCCTACTGCGGACAAAAGTTTCATAAGCCAGTTTACGTATGTTAGCGGGGGAAGAGGGAAGTGATCTTCTAATAAAACCAAGTGTATGTGAAGCGTCGGCCGTGATTTTTGTAATGCGATCAACCCAAGTTAATTTGCTATTGATTGTGATGCCAAGGTACCGATAAGATTCAACTTGCAATAGGTCCTCAGAAAATAAAGAGTAAGAATAAGTTAAATTGGAGCGTTTCCGAGAAATTTGCATAAAACTACACTTCCTAATGTTCAGTTCCATCATCCACAAAGAGCACCAATTTTCGATGAGCTTCAGATCGTTTTGGAGGGCAGCTTGATCGTCTTTAGTATTTATACGGCGGTAGATAAGGCAGTCATCTGCGAAAAGACGGATGGTGGATGAGATGTTGTGTGGGAGGTCGTTAATAAATATTAAGAAGAGAAGCGGACCCAACACAGACCCCTGTGGTACTCCGGAGGAGACGGAAGTAGAATTTGAAGGAAGTCCGCCTATTACGGTGAACTGAGAGCGAGCTGTGAGAAAATTGTGAATCCAGTCTAAAAGAAGTGGGTGAAGGTGAAGACCTGGGGAACATCTTGAGAACAAACAGCGCTTACAGACAAAGGACCAGAACAAGAAGGGCACACAACTGCGCTGACTAACAACTTTTATTTGGGAAGGGAGCCGATCCGCACCTTTTATACAGAACTGGAGGGAGTGAAGCGCATGCGCAAAGATCAGGAAAGGGGGAGTACGGAAAGTGCCAACACATAGACCAAGTATTCTTATCGTCACTGTGTTATTGGTTATCAGTGACGATAAGAATACTTGGTCTATGTGTTTGCACTTTCCGTGCTCCCACTTTGCTGATCTTTGCGCATGCGCTTCACTCCCTCCAGTTCTGTATAAAAGGTGCGGATCGGCTCCCTTCCCAAATAAAAGTTGTTAGTCAGCGCAGTTGTGTGTCCTTCTTGTTCTGGTCCTTTGTCTGTAAGCGCTGTTTGTTCTCAAGATGTTCCCTAGTCTGAGTCAAGTCGTTTTCATGGCACCCGTGCGCGCACAAAACACACCACTCTACTCTTAAAGCTTTCCAGACTAGGCTTGCATCGAGAAATTATTGTTAACTCTTGCTTCTATAACGCAGTCAAAAAGCATGCAATCATTAGCTTGAAGATATGAGAGAAGCCAACAGCCACAGAAACCAAGGGGCAGAGGGGATTTTTTAATTTTTATTTATTTATTTTGTGCTGTTGTTCGATTTAGAAAATTACTGAATATGTTATCGCTTAAAGCTAATTGATTAGAAAAGCAGAAGAAAAAACAACCACATGCCACCAGTGGGATCCGAACCCACGACCTCCGAATTACGCGTCCGGTGTTCTACCGCTGAGCTACGGCGACGGCTGTCAAAATCTTCTGCTTTCGGGGGTATTTATGTTTACAAATAACCTAACCTTGAGAGTGCTCATCAGCGCCACCCACGTTCTCAAGCGGCGGACGTAGCACGTCCTGATTTACCGCTGATGTGACGTAGAAGTCATCGAACGGCGAGGGTGGAAGCTGTGTGAGAACCCTCTTATGCTTCCTATGGCGTCAAGGCTGCCAGAACCGAGGCCCTCGCTAAGCAATTTTTTTTTTAAACCAGACGCGCCGACTCGTGCAGACTGGTTACCCTCTCACGCTCTTATCATCGGTGGCCGAGGCCATGTTGACAAAAAAAGAACACGTCAAAGGGACAGGGATAAGAAGATCGCCGCGATTCCTTACGCACACGGGATTTCACATTCCCTGAGAAGGATCGGGCAAAAAGTAGGAATAGATGTAGTATTCTCAGCCCCAGATAGTCTGTGAAGGCTGTGCAAGCGTGTAAATCAGATGAGTCGCAGATACGTTGGTTGCACTACGAATCACCGCGATCGGTTTGTTTCCTGTGCTCAAGGCGTAGTTCACTCAATTCCCTTGTCTTTTGGTCATGCTTACGTATAGGCCAAACCGGCAGATGCCTTAACAAAAGACTGTCAGAGCACAACTACAATGTAAGCACACGAATCTCAGGCCATCTGGGCGTTCATTGCCGCGATTGTAAATGCACTCCTCACTGGAGTGACACGAGCGTGCTGAGCAAGTGCAGTGACCAAATCACGCAAAAGATAATTGAAGCAAAAAAAAAAATTGCGAGCCTAAAAGACCGCTGTGTCAGCCCCCTATACGTGGCCCTTCTGGATGAGGAATTTCGTTTCCTTTCGACAGCTCAGCAGTCATGACTTCCTGCTCGTTTCCTGCTGCGATTGTCTACGATTCATGTCTCACCCTTCTTGTTGTTTTTGATGCCTTGAGTATATTTACCGATGTGCCAGAGCAATAAAATTTCAGTTCTTAGTCAGCGCCTGTGTCTCGTCTCCCCTTTCTGCGTCCTTCACGATGTTTGCGCTGTTTTCGTTGTGATGGAAAACAAACTAGCTCGGGATGTGTTCTTCATAGACCTGTAACTTTCTTGCCGTCGATAACCTCTTCGAAGTCGGATTTCCTGGCTCTTCGTCGGGCCACGCCTTTGTGCGGTAGTTGAATCGTGGGCAGAGGTTGCCTTCAAAGCTTTTTTGGGTGGCGCCTTCGTTTTGAAGGTGGTTCGCGTCGTGCTCCAGGTTGTCATTTTATTCGGCGCCAGCGTGTCAGGGGCGACGTCTTCATGTGGCGTGGTCGTTGGAGGAACTTGGGCGTTTCGCTCGTGAGCAACCTTACCTCCAGAGGTTGCTGTCTTTGGCTTCCCTTACGGGGGCTGGGAGGCCTTCTTTGCTCGTACCGCGGCTGCGTAGCTACGGCGTGGCGACGCAAAACGCGCGGCGATGGTGGGCGCGAAAGGCGGTTCCATGATTGACCATTGCAGCCGTGGTTGACGACGGCGCCGAGGACTCCCCTGATGGCGTGCGGTCCCGCAGTGATCCGTATTCAGGTCAACGCCTCCAGAGGCCGCTTCACACTTCGGTTGGGACGGCTTTCTCGTGATCTACTACTTCGGGGCGTGTCGCGCTGCTTTGGCGGCTGAGAAATGCTGCTGCAAAATGAGGGAAAGAATAAGACGGAAAACATGCTTAGTGCTTTCGAATTGATTCCATCGATACCGCAGGAGAATGAACATTTCGAGTTGGTAATATTAACGATACTATGGTCGTTGAAGTACCTTTGTGGACGCGGTAATGGTGGGAGATCAGGAACATC
Source organism: Amblyomma mixtum (assembly GCF_055824585.1). Taxonomy (NCBI): domain Eukaryota; kingdom Metazoa; phylum Arthropoda; class Arachnida; order Ixodida; family Ixodidae; genus Amblyomma; species Amblyomma mixtum. The sequence goes on from NC_143021.1 coordinate 168,397,432, forward strand.
AGGAGTTGTCTCGCTAATAAGAACGGAAAAGAATGCGTAATTCGAGACATGGCGTATACGCCTACTGATCAGCCGGTGCTATCACACACTAAAATGGTGTTATTTGTGTCAGGGCTGATTGCTTTCCACCAGCGTTTTGGGTAGGTTCGCAACATTCCAGGACGGGTAGTGGAAAGGAACCGGCATTTAGTTTGGGTTCTGAGATAGGAGTCATCATCATCATCATCAGCCTGACTACACCCACTGCAGGGCAAAGGCCTCTCCCATGTCTCTCCAATTAACCCTGTCCTTCGCCAGCCGCGGCCACCATATTCCCGCAAATTTCTTAATCTCATCCGCCTACCTAATTTTCTGCCACGCCCTGCTACGCTTTTGCCTTCTCTTGGAATCCACTCCGTTACCCTTAAGGACCAGCGGTTATCTTGCCTTCGCATTACATGCCCTGCCCAAGCCCACTTCCTCTTGATTTCAACTAGGATATCATTAACGCGCGTTTGTTCTCTCACCCACTCCGCCCACTTCCGATCTCTTAACGTTACACCTATCATTTTTCTTTCCATAGCTCGCTGCGTTGTCCTTAACTTAAGCTGAACCCTCTTTGTTAGCCTCGACGTTTCTGCTCCATAGGTGAGTACCGGTAAGATGCACCTGTTGTATACTTTTCTCTTCAGGGATATTGGTAACCTACCATTCATGACCTGAGAGAACCTGCCATATGCGCTCCACCCCATTCTTATTCTTCTAGTTGTTTCCCTCTCATGATCCGGATCTGCGGTCACTACCTGCCCTAAGTAGACATATTCTCTTACTACTTCCAGCACCTCGCTACCAATTGCGAACTGCTATTCCCTTGCTAGGCTGTTGAACATTACTTTGGTTTTCTGCATGTTAATTCTTAGCCCCACCGTTCTGCTCTGCCTGGCTAACTGATTGATCATGCTTTGCAGTTCTTGTCCTGAGTGGCTTAGCAAGGCAATGCCATCAGCGAATCGCAAATTACTCAGGTATTCTCCATTAACTCTTATCTCTTATCCCCAACTGTTCCCATTCCACTCCCCGGAATACCTCCTGTAAGCAGGCAGTGAAGAGCATTGGCGAGATCGTGTCTCCCTGCCTGACACCCTTCCGTATTGGAATTTTATTGCTGACTTTATAGAGAACTATAATAGCTGTGCAATCGTTATAAATATCTTCCAATATTTTCACATAACACTCTTCCACACCCTAATTCCGAAATGCCTGCATGACAGCTGAGGTTTCCACTGAGTCAAATGCTTTCTCGTAATCAATGAAGGCTATATATAGGGGTTGGTTATATTCTGCGCATTTCTCTATCACCTGATTGATAGTGTGAATGTGGTCTATTGTCGAGTATCCTTTCCGAAAGCCTGCCTGATCATTTGGTTGACTAAAGTCCAAGGTTGTCTTGATCCTATTGGCGATTACCTTAGTAAATACCTTGTAGGCAACGGACAATAAGCTGATCGGTTTGTAATTCTTCAAGGTCTTGACGTCTCCTTTCTTATGAATCAAGATAATGTTAGCGTTCTTCCAAGCTTTTGGTACTCTCGAGGTCACAAGGCATTGCGTATACCGGGTGGCTAGTTTTTGTAGCACAATCTCTCCTCCGTCCTTCAACAAATCCGCTGTTACCTGATCCTCACCAGCTGCTTTCCCTCTTTGCATTGCTCCTAAGGCTTTCTTTACTTCCTCCTTCGTTACTGGCGGAATGTCCCACTGCTGTGCTCGACTGCCTCCCTCAGTAACTTGATGATTACATTCGCTAGTGTATAGATCTGTGTAGAACTCTTCGGCTAATTCAACTATCTTATCCATATTGCTGATGACATGGCCCTGTTTGTCTTTTAGCGCATACATCTGGTTTTTACCTATGCCCAGTTTTCTCCTCACTGATCTTAGGCTACCTCCGTTCCTTAGAGCATGCTCGATTTTCTCCATGTTAAACTTTCTTATGTCGGCTACCATGCGCTTATTTATTAACTTCGATAGCTCTGCTAGTTCTATCCTGTCTGTGGAGTTAGACGTCCTCATGCTTTGGCGTTTCTTAATCAGATCTTTAGTCTCCTGAGATAGCTTGCTGGTATCCGGTCGAACCATCCTACCACCTACTTCTGCGGCGCACTCTTTAACGATAGCTGTGAGATTATCATTCATTGTTTCAACACTACGGTTGTCTTCTTCAGTTAAAGCGGAAAATCTGTTCTGCAGCGACATTCTGAATTCCTCTACCTTCCCTCTTAATGCTAACTCGTTAATAGCCTTTCTCTTTACCAGTTTCCTCCGTTCCCTCTTCAAATATAAGCTAACACGAGACCTTACCATTCTGTGGTCGCTACAACGGACCTTACCGATGACCTCCACATCCTCTACGATGCCAGGGTGAGCACACAGTGTGCTCACCCTGCACAGTGCACAGTGTGAATTCTATTTCATTTTTAGTCTCACCATTGGGGCTCTTCCACGTCCACTTCCTGTTCGCTCGTTTGCGGAAGAAGGTATTCATAATCCGTAAATTATTTCTATCTGCGAACTCTACTAATAACTCTCCCCTACTGTTCCTAGAACCTATGCCATAGTCACCTACCGCCTTGTCTCCAGCATGCTTTTTACCTACCTTTGCATTAAAGTCGCCCATCAGTACAGTGTACTGTGATTTTATTTTGGTCATTGCCGATTCCACATCCTCATTGAAGCTTTCAACTATCTGGTCATCATGGCTTGATGTAGGCACATAGGCCTGCACTACCTTCAGCTTGTACCTCTTATTAAGCCTAATTACGATAGCTGCCACTCTCTCGTTAATACTGTAAAACTCCTCGATGTTGCCAACTATATCCTGATCTATGAGGAATCCCACACCTAGTTCTCGCATATCTGCTAATCCCCGATAGCATAGTACACGCCCGCCCTTTAGTACTGTATACGCCTCATCTGTCCTCCTAACCTCACTAAGCCCTATGACATCCCATTTAATACCGGCTAATTCCTCCAACAGCACTGCTAAGCTAGCCTCACTTGATAAGGTTCTTGTGTTAAACGTTGCCAGGTTCAGTTTCCAATGGCGGCCTGTCCGGAGCCAGAGATTCTTAGCACCCTCCGCTGCGTCACAGATCTGACCGCCGCCTTGGTCAGTTGCTCCGCAGCCGCTGGGGACTGAGGGCCGAGGGTTAATTGGTTTGTTCATAGAAGGCTGTGGCCAAGTACTACACCAGGGTGGCCAAATCCTATTCTGGTGAGCAAGTGCGTTGTCGGTTCTGGTCACCCGAAATCAGGCCGCACTCCAAGCCTGGTTATGCAATTCCATCGACACGCGGAGTTTGCTTTTTTTAATCCGGTGGAGAATTGCGTGGCACCGAGATTCCAAACCCGGTCCTCTTGCACGCGAGGCGGATGCTCTACCTCTACGCCATCGCTGCATTGTATAGGAGTATTGCTTGGCAATGGTGTAGTATTTGTGTCATGCGAATTTGGTGTTAGATAACTTGACAAAACGTAAAAGACGCTCTTGTTATTTAAAGCTTTAATGTGACGTTAAACCATATACAACGTCTTCGCTCTGTTATGCTGATGGTAGGGATGTAAAGTCGTATCAAGTGCAGCTATCCGGATATGAAGAGCGATCAGTTCAACTCAGTAGAATGTAGGGGACAGGTAGAGGAAAAAATTGTCATACTGTAATGGGCTTTTCGGGTACAACGCACAAAGCACAGCTCGACACAAAGCAGAAAGCGCGGAACGGCGTTTACCGACAGGCACTGGTTCCAACGGCACCAACAGGAAGCGCGCGCTCGCCGAGAGCAGTCCCGCTGCCGCGCGGGCACTTCTTCTTCATCACAATGGCCCCCGGCGAAGGAGGAGCCATCCTGGCTACTCACGGCGTGGTACACATCACGGGTTCATGGTAGGGCTTGAGGCGGCTGATGTGAACGGTTTCACGGCCACGGCGGCGGTGGTCAGAGGATGGTGTCAAAGGTTCCACAACGTAGTTCACGGGGGAACTCTGACAGACAACACGGTAGGGGCCGTGATATTTGGTGAGGAACTTGGACGACAGGCCAGGAGGACCAGAAGGGACCCAGAGCCAAACAAGGGAGCCGGCGGGTAGGTGGGCAAAGGGTTGACCAGAATCACGCCGTTCTTTCTGACGATGTTGGTCGTCAGACGTGAGGGATCGGGCTAGTTGGCGGCATTCTTCGGCGTACTTGGCGATTTCAGAAGCAGGCGAGCAGTCAGATGCGTCAGGGTGGTAGGGGAGAATGGTGTCAATCAAGCAGGTAGGTTCGCGTCCATAAAGGAGGAAGAATGGCGAAAACCCTGTAGTAGACTGGACGGCGGTATTGTAGGCGTACGTCACAAATGGGAGTACGAGGTCCCAGTTAGAGTGGTCGAGAGTGACAGGGGAGCCGGAGTGAGAGCATCGAGCGACGGTGTAGGAGCGGCCTGGGCGTCGTCAACGACTTGTAGAAGTTCAGCCGATGCTACGTAACCAATGCATTCACCACGAAGCAGAGTCAAAGGAGTGGGCAGATGATTGCTGATGAGCATGGTTGCGGTGCCAGAAGTCATTGTGAGGACAGCGAAGGGAAGCGGTAGGTTCCTGCGGCGAACGAACAATTCCGAGGGAGTAAAGAGTACAGCTGTGTCGGGTGGGTCGGCTGGAGAGATACAGGACAGGGAGACTACAACGGACGAGGAAGCAGGAAGTTCGACATCATGGGAAAGGAGAAGTTTGTCCGGATACTCAGCGGTTTCGGCAGTGGAGTCGTCGGGTAGGACAGAGTGTGACTTCAGCACGGGCGCAGTCGACGACAGCAGAGTGGTCCGACAGAAAGTCCCACCCAAGAATGACGTCATGCGAGCAGGAGGAGAGTACCACAAACTCAATTGCGTAGATGACGTCTTGGATAGCAACTCGTGCAGTGCAAGCGGCGAGCGGCTGAATTTGCTGGGCGTCAGCAGTACGCAGTAAAATACCAGGGAATGGCGTCAGAACTTTCTTGATGCGGCGGCAAAATTTCGCGTCTATAACTGATACGGCTGCTCCGGTGTCTATCAAGGCACACGTCGCAACACCGTCTACTACTACATCAACGACATTGGCGGGGGACGTCAGAGGCCTTGTAAAGTTCGCCGAAGGCGCAGCTCTTGCCTCGTGAACTGCGCTCACTAGTTTTCCGCTTCACTGGGGCTGGCGCGGCGGCGCATCGGAGAGATGGAACGGCGCCGCGGAGAATGGGAGCGGTGCGGCGTTGCAAACTGGTTGTCAGTGGTGAACGCAGATGGTGGCAAACTAGGCTGCATGCGGTACCGCTGCGTGTGAGGTCCGTATGCTGAGTGCGTCATGACGTCAGTAGGCGGATAATAAGAGTGATTGCGGCAGTAGCGAGCGACATGTCCGGCAATGCCACAGGCAAAACAAATGGGCCTGTTGTCCCGAGTGCGCCATGGGCGACCGTAGGGGAGGGGGGCCGACGCCATGTGCGGCAACGATGGTGGGGCGGGAACCCGATATGGCCGGACAGGTCGTGGTGCCAAGGGCGGCGGAGCTGCTGTGGCGTCGGAGAAATTGCCCGTGGTATGAGGAGCCGGGCGGGACAGGACGGCGGCGTAGGTAAGCGGGGCAGCCACTGCCTGCTGGGGGACTGGTGGCACGGCATCCGCGATCTGCAGGGCGTCTGCGACCTGTGCCTGGATGGTCTGCTGAAAGGCCGGTGGAAGTGCTGGTGACGGAGCTGGGGGCGCATGCACGAGCGCGAGTTGACGTGCAACTTCTTCACGGATAAACCGCTTCACCTCTTGCATGAACTGGGGTTCTCCAGCGACCATGGCATCCGCAGATAGTACCTCGGCCTGCCGCATAGGGCGACGAGCGAGGACGCGTTGCTTGCGCAGCTCCTCGTAGCTCTGGCACAAGCTGATGACGGAGGCAACGGTGTCCGGCTGCCTGGCAAGAAGCATCTGAAAGGCGTCCTCGTCGATGCCTTTCATAATGTGCTGGATCTTATCGGCTTCAGTCATCTCAGAATTGACGCGCTTGCACAGGTCTACGACGTCTTCCACGTAGCTGGTGAACGTCTCACCTGGCTGCTGCGACCGCTCACGCAAGCGCTGCTCAGCGCGGAGCTTGCGCACGCCAGGACGGCCAAATACCTCGGCAAAGCTCGTTTTGAAAGCCGACCAGGTGGTTATGTCTGCTTCATGGTTGCGGAACCACAGGTTGGCGACGTCAGCAAGGTAGAAAATAACGTTGTTAAGCTTCATGGTATCGTCCCAGCGGTTGTGCGTGCTGACCCGCTCGTAGGACGCCAGCCAATCTTCGACATCACTCTCACCTGTGCCGCTGAAGACAGCTGGGTCTCGCTGCCGAGGCATGCCAGCGCAGATAACAGGTGCTGGCGGAACCGATGACGGCGGCGGGGATGTGTTTCTCGGCATTTGGGTGGTAACGGTGCCGTTTCTCAGCTCCAGGACGGGATCAGAGTCCACCTCCACCACTTGTAATGGGCTTTTCGGGTACAACGCACAAAGCACAGCTCGACACAAAGCAGAAAGCGCGGAACGGCGTTCACCGACAGGCACTGGTTCCAACGGCACCAACAGGAAGCGCGCGCTCGCGAGAGCAGTCCCGCTGCCGCGCGGGCACTTCTTCTTCATCACAATACAATAAAAGAAGATCTCGATTCATGCTAACGTAGCCTTCTTTCTCCTATAATTAAGCTTAGTATTTTTTAGATTTATGAATTTTGGTAATGTTTATAAAGTAGTGTGAACTGCAAGGTGGACAACTAAGGCCTATAATCTACGAGGAAGAATAGTCAAAATAATGTCAAGAATGTTAGGTGAAAGCTCAGTCATACGGGTAGGATCAGAAACAACATGAGACAGGCTGGAAGTTTAACATGTGCCCAGGAATTCTCTGGATGCCTGGCTTTTTGTTAGGGTGTATTTCATATCGTTCCAATCTGTTGCCGCGAATGTTTGTAGTGTTTGTTCATTCTTCAAAGCTGCCGGCACGCCGCTTTACCGCTTTGTGTGTGATGCAAGACGCTCCCAGATTTAACTCGATTCATCGCATCCAGGCGGAGCCGATTCTGTGTTGCTCCAGTGTGCTCTAGCAACTTTCCAAGCTTTATCTCGTAAACTGGCACATGAAACTTTTGTGCGAAGTAGGCTAGAGTATGCATCTGGAGTCCTCATCAGTCCTACCTAATTAACATGCTTGAAGCCGTCCAGAACCGCGCAGCACGCTTCATATCGTCAACATACGTCTTTCATTCCAGCGTAAGCTCCATTAAATCATCACTTGACCTCACTTCCTTAGCTCTCAGACGAAAAGTTGCGCGCCTCAGTTTCTTCCATAAGTTATACTTCAATTTCCCTTATCTCTGTGGTTCCCTCATATCTCCTCCCTTTCGTACATCGCGCCGCCTTTTTAATTCAAATAGCGTCCAACGACTTCATGGCTCCACCAATGCTTTCAACAAGTCCTTCTTTCCGACCGCAATTGAAGAATGAAACCTTCTGCCCGACTCACTAACAAATGTGCACGATGCGACAAGGTTTAAGGCGATGTTGTTAGATAACCTGGGTTGACATGTCTTTTTCTTTGTATTGAGTTTTGCTGCCCTAACCTCTCGCCGACGTGTGTTGTGCTTGTGGCCTAAAGACATTTTTTTACCTGCACCGTTCTAACTATCGCGTTCTTTGCTTCTCTTTATGTTCCTATATTGCGTTGTTATATTTTTGTGACCTTTGTTGTTTAAATCAACCTTGTATACGCTCCCCCCTTATGTAATACCCCGACAGGGGCCTTTAAGGGGCAATAAATGATGATAATGATGAAGTTCGCTATGAGCTTTAAAAAGAGCATGGCCGAGAGCAGCCGGCATTCTGTTCGACAACCACCGAGCACGCTTGTTGCTACGCCGCCGCCGAATGATTCAGTTCCTTGCGGGCGCAAGTCAGACCAAATAAAGAGTTCCGTTTAGAGGCCATTCTCGATGTTTTCTTGCCCTCCTGTCGGCAGGCACCACTACGTGACACCTGGTAGAGGTGCTGACCTGCTATCCAGTTGTGCCCCTCACGATGGAACCTGGTGCACAGCCACCGCCCGTCGTGCTTCGCCTGCCCCGTGAGCCACCGACTTTCCGTGGAGAACCACAGGAGGATGTAGAAGACTGGGACGACAGCGCTAAGCTTCGAAACGTTTAATTTGAATTGGACGGCCTTGCCAGAATGCGATTTGAAAACCGCGAGTCTTGCCTCGCGGCCTTTACTCATTAGCTGGTACGTTCACTAGCGTCGTACGTAATGAAAGAGCGAAGGTCCTGCTGCAGTCAAGAGTTCAACGCCCGTGACTGCGTATGTGGAAGATATGAAGCACCTTTTCAGGCCCCGACATGACTGAAGCAAAGAAGCGCTACTTCCTGAAGCGTGGCGTGAAGGAGCAACTCTTCGCCGGCCTGATCCGGGGTCCTCCAACAACCGGAGCCGAGATTGTAGCTGAAGCTTCTACCATCGAAAAGACCCTTGACGCCCGTACCCGTCACGACAACCTGCCACTTGAAGTGCTGTCGGCAAGCCTCCCAGAAGATACCCCTGCAAGCGGGGATTCAATTCAATTAAATTTATTTCTTTCCATGGAAAGAGGAGCTGAGGCAAAAGGTTGACTTGCCTGACGAGGGCCTCAGCACCCATACACAGTTGGCAATGCAGTGGCAAAAAATAAAACATTTTAGGAAAGGTTTTAGGAACCAGTTTCCCTTGCTTTCGGAAGTGGTACGTTGTGGAAGAATTGTCAGGAATGGAAGCGTATAGTCGGTTTTTGTGAATATATTGAAATAGTCGGAAGAAGTATATCTGATCTGCCTTCAGAATGCTGTGTTTGATGAATAGTGGCATTGATGGGAGGTTTCGTGGTCGGCCGTGATATCCTTCAATTGCTCTCAGTGCTTTTTTGTATTATAATTAATTTTTCGTAATTACCGGAAGTTGTAGTACCCCAGACGAGAATGAAGTAACAGATTTTAGAGTAATAAAGTGCATAATATATAGATATCGTTAGCCACGTAGGTATGATGCCAGCCAGTCGGCAAAGGCAGCCAACTGTTCTGCTGAGACTGGAAGAAAGTTTCAAAATATGTGTATTCCAGGACTGTGTCTCACTAAACCAAACACCAAAAAATTTGTGACTGGAAACTCTGTCAATCGCAGTGTCAGCATAATAAATATTAAGCGGATGCCGCTCTATGGTTTTAATAGGCCTGAAAATTATGTAGTGAGTCTTCGAAAGATTTAATGATAGTCTGTTTGCCTGCAACCAAGATTGAAGTTAATTTAGGCATGCATTTGCCTTGCCTTCCAGTGTGCACAGAGCTCTATCACTGAAAAAAATGTTTGTCATCAGCATACATTACCATGTCTGTTGAATCTGGTATATTACATATATCATTAAAGGGGTTGTGAAAAGAAAATGAAGCTGCGCGGTTTTAATTTTTACTGCTTCCATAAACATTAGACATGCTAGTTCCGAAATATTTTGGCTCAATATTGAGTCTGCATTTAATAAAGCCCGTTCGAAATCGCTGCCTTTTTGCGTTCATGAAACGGCCATGCGCCGCCGTCGGCCGGCGCACGCACTACTCGGCTACGTCATTTTAAGATCTTCAGAAACGTATAGAGATATCTTCAACTTTCGTTTGCCCTAAAATAATAGCTTTGTGAAAAATTCAGAAAGTGAAACAAGGTTATCCAATTATTCGCACGCGCGCAATTGGACTCCGTTAAGCGGCAGCGCGTGGTCATACATCAATCACTGACCTGGGACCAGTTTCGGTTTCGGTTCTGCTTCTCCATCCTCCTTGGCTTCAGTATCAGCGGCTCGATATAGCCTTGCTTACGTGAACCTATCTAGGTGGGGTTCCTTGACAGCGGTGGTTTGAGTCAGAGAATCGAGCTGAGCAAGGTCAGCCCATCTCGACGACTCTCTGTTTACATGAACTCGATAAGAACAAGTAAGCTATCGCGGCGCGCATCGGCTCCGCGCTTCTGTTCTTTGCTGCAGAAAAATATATTCCAGAAGCGTGAAGAGGGTTAGGCACAATCTGCAGATGAGGCTGCGAGTCAACCCACCCCTTGCGATAGAGATGAAGACTCGAGTCCACGACCGGGTTCGGAGGTTCACGGTCGGGGCTCCCGCAGGCAGAGGTGTCGCGGGCTCTCGGCATGACTGCTACTTGCCGGGCGCGCGACGTGCCTTTGCGAATGGCGTAACAACGACTGACAGCAGCTAGCCGCCTGCGCCCAACCGATGTCAATGACAGGCCGCACGCGGCGCGTCGCACTGACAAGGGGCAGAATGCGAGCGCGCAGAGCGCCAGCGTTATAATGACGTGGGGGCGCGTTTCTCAGGGCCGGCCTGTCAGCCTGGATGCCGGCCGCCGGCGTCAGAAAAACACGCTAGTATTATTTGTTCATGCCCTTGGATAGATGAATGCCAAAAATGAATCATTTTTGAGGATCGTTGGCTGATGCCGAGTTGCTGGCAGTATTTAATTCGGCGATACAAGCAAATTTCATCCCATGACCGCTTTATTTGCTGCCTGGTCGCCGCTCACATAGCTGGCATTTGCTAGCTCCGCTGTTGAAGGCGTCGCGGAAATCGAGCATATCTTTATTTTATTACGGGACAGGTTCACAGTTAAAGGGGTGACGAGAGTAGTATCTTTTACAGCGCTGACCAGTTCCGAAGCTCCCTCAGCTGCGGTATCGATAGTATCGATGCGAAAAGGTAGGCTTAGCGACGACCAGGGCCGCCGGCGAGCTTCGCAGTTCATCGCCCGGCGCGCCCGCAGGCGGCGTCGTTGCCGAAAGCTCGGCATGCTGCCACTGCTCGAATATAACAGGCAGCCTTTCTGATAGCATGGCTGTTTTGTCTTTTCTGGTGCGAATGTGAAATACATCGATCCTGCAGGCCGGCCGGCAAGCCTGGATCCCGTCCGCTGGCGTCATAAAAATGAGCTAAAGATTTTTCTTCACGTAAATAATAAACCGTGGGAGCAAGAAGTGTGGAAAATAGATCATTTTTGAGGATCGTTGAACAATTCCGAGTGTCTGGTAGAAGCAGCAACTGTAATACGAGCAAATTTCTTGCCACAACCGCCGCTCAGCTGCCGCTGCCCGGCCGTTGCGGTCCGGCTTGCGCGCCTGGCGTCCGCTAGCTCCGCTGCCGAGCGCACCGCAATAATGACCATATTTTTTGTTCTGGGACGATGCTGTTGACAGTAAAGCGATGCCAAAAGCAGGCATTTTATTATAATCCAGGCTATTTCCGAAGCGCTGTCCACCGCGGCTTCGATGCGAAACAGGCCTAGCGGCGACCAGGGCAGCAAGAGAGCAGTGCAGTTCGTCGCCCGGCGCGCCCGCGTCCAGCGCCGTTGCCGAAAGCGCGCTACGTGGGCAGGCGTGCTTTGTCGCCGCCCGAGTACAACCGGCAGTCTTTCTGATAACATCGCTATTTTGTCTTTTCTGGTGGGAACTTCAGTAGCCAAGCAGCGCGCAGGCGCTGGTGTGCGGTGGCAAAGTGTTACACCGGATGTGGGCCGGGCATGAATCTAGTGGCGCAAAGATGCTTGCCGCTCCGTGTCCCTGCTTGCAGTCGTCAAGCGGCGACTGGTGCGGCGCGCGGGCCAAGTTTTCGCACATGCGTCAGCTTGACAGCTAGCAGACTCCATTCTGAGCAGACGACGGTGCCACATTCGAGTCAGTATACATGCTGTGACCTCGGTCATCTATGGCTCAACAGGCCTCGCTAAGCCGCCATGTTGTGTTGACGACAAAAGCCGCTGATTGGCTTCTTAAGATGACGTTTGCTGTGAGTTGAGGGGGACGCGCGCTGGGAAACCGAAATTTAGTTTTTTTTGCTATTCAGTCAACCCAGACGATGAAACGAACCAAGGTATACTATAGAATAAAGTGTCAGAATTCCAAATACACACGTAGTTCAAAATTTTCGGAAAACATTTCACGACCCCTTTAATGAACAAGGAAGGGGAAAACCTCAGGTTGCTTGAGCCGACGTTTCGACAAAGGGACTTGTATTCGTCTGGGCAAAGCGTTCATCATTGGCAGGGATTAAATAGGGCCTTCGCTCCGAGGAGGAAGGCCCCGGGGGTGGAGAAGGAAAGAGGTGTGAGAGGGGATGCGTGTGAGGAAGGGGAGGGAGGTGAATCTTGATTCGTTAAGCTGCAATAGTGGAAAAACTTATATCCCGGGGGTGTGTAATGAACAAAGGCTTTGAAGGGGCTGCGACGGAGGGAGGCCCTGGGTGCACCTGTAAAACTCAGATAAGAGGATTAGTCAGCGTGGCACAGGGAAAGGAGAACAAGGGAAACAAAACAGGCTGGTACTTGAGACAGAAAAGGAAAATAGCGCTGCAAAAAGACCTACACAAGAAAGACTGACACAGGACTTGCGCTAACTTCATCTGATTTTATTTACTGCAAAGCCAGCAAATATATAGAAAATTCAAGGCATGCGCAATAGAAACACCGGTACAACAGCATCAACAAAACCGTTGAAGATATGCTATCTCAGTCTTGAAAAGGCGGACCGAGGTATCACTCACGCAATCTAATCCCCTCTTCCTAATTTGGAATGCTTCCAAAAGCTCCCGCGCCTTCGTATCTCCACTCCTGCCCAGAATCTTTATCTCCCGAAGCAGTGGCTCACACTTCTTGCATTGCTGGCATCTTTTTTACCCGGCCCATGTTCTGCCGCACGATTACACACGAAGCACTCAGCGCAGTGCTGCGAAAGATGTGCACCTCCTAGATTTGTTAGCGATCGTGCGTGCGAGACCAACCGATAGGCAAGTTGATCGGTTGGTTTCGGCGGGGTTCCCATGCATGGTTATCACAGCAGTTGCTGAAGCCCTCCGAAGAAAAATCAATTGTACGATGTGTCAGAAGCCGTCTGAGCCGAACAAACAGTCCGTGAGACCTGAAGTGGTGCCTTATATGCACAGGGTCGAGCACAATGTGAAGAAGGTGGCAAAGCGACATGGCGTGCTGGTCGTGTTTTCTGCCCCACGAAAGCATGGCCAGCTATGCGCGCGCATTGGGAGCGATAAAAAGAGCTCCTGCAACAAAAAGCATGGCAAGCAGTACGTGAAGTGCTGCACAGGTGTGGTGTATGAAATACCACTGACCTGCGGAAAAGCCTATGTGGGCCAAACGGGGCGGTGCGTTAATGACCGCGCGGCTGAGCACGCACGATCACTAACAAATCTAGGAGGTGCACATCTTTCGCAGCACTGCTCTGAATGCTTCGTGTGTAATCGTGCGGCAGAACATGGGCCGGGGCAAAAAAGATGCCAGCAATGCAAGAAGTCTGAGCCCTGGCTTCGGGAGATAAAGATTCTGGGCAGGAGTGGGGATACGAAGGCGCGGGAGATTTTGGAAGCATTCCACATTAGGAAGAGGGGATTAGATTGCGTGAGTGATACCTCGGTCCGCCTTTTCAAGACTGAGATAGCATATCTTGAACGGTTTTGTTGATGCTGTTGTACCGGTGTTTCTATTGCACATGCCTTGAATTTTCTATATATTTGGTGGCTTTGCAGTAAATAAAATCAGATGAAGTTAGCGCAAGTCCTGTGTCAGTCTTTCTTGTGTACGTCTTTTTGCAGCGCTATTTTCCTTTTCTGTCTCAAATACTGCACTATCTAGCCCAAATTAAACCATAGGCTGGTACTGGAAGGAGAAAGAAAGGGGGGCCATTTCCAAGGAAGGACAAGGGGGGGGGGGGGGAATGGTTCGAGTTCAGAGAAAGCCAAAAGGTGGGGGCGGAGGGGGTAACAGTAATGTCTATGGTTTCCGAGAACTGATAGTAGGGGATTAGTAGAAAAGAAAAAAAAAGTGAACAAAGGGAGAGGGTGAGAAGGCCGGAAATGTGGTGGAAGATATGACGTGGGAAGGGTGCAAAGAGCGATTATGTACGTATGCGAGGTTCTAGGAAATGGTCTGGCCACGTGCAAGACATTAGTTAATTTAAAATTATGCTAACCCTGGAATGTACCTGAGAGAGTCCAGGTTTCCTCTGGACATGTTAATCCCTGTTGGTTGCAGTGTTTTAAATTTGTGGATTAGGAATGCTTCTCTGTATTTTCTGTCCCTTGTCATTATAGGAAACTAGATTCAGATCCCACTTCAGTGTTCTGCAAATTGATTCTGAACAAACTGGCAAACTTACTATCAAGGGAACTAATCACGCAGTCCGACTACCACTTCTTAAATCCGCTAAACAAACAGGCAGGACGCTCTTACTTACTTCCCAAAATCCATAAGGTTTCTGCAGAAGACTTGTTTACCGCAGATATCCCCGGCAGACCTATCGTTTCAAACAATAACACGCCCACATAGAACTTATCAATTTTCCAGAACAACTATCTTGCAGATATTCCCACCCACCTCCCTTCCTGTGTCGAGGATTCACCGCACTTTCTCCGCATAATAGAGTCTCTGAATGGCGCTTCCATTATCCCAGCAGATAGAATACTTGTCACACTTGACTTCGCCGCTTTGTACACAAATATTAACATAAATGAAGGTATCGACGCGCTCTCCAAAATTCTATGTCAAAGTCCTCACCCGCACGAAACTGAAGTGTACCTCACGCTACTTGAATTGGTACTAACACTCAACTACTTTGAATTCAATTCTTCTTACTACCTTCAAGTATTTGGAACAAGCATGGGCACTCCCTTCGCACCCACCTACGCGAACATTTTTATGGGGCTACTAGAATCTAAACTTCCAAATTCATTTCTAAAAAAACCACTTATATAGCTGCGTTACATAGACGACATTTTCATGATATGGAAACATGGGGCTGACACCCTGAAGGCATTCGTCACACATTTCAATTCATGCCACTCCAGCATTAAATTCAACTTCAACTCCTCGAAAACGCAAGTCAATTTCCTTGACACCACTGTCCATTTAGAAAATAGCAAGCTCAAAACCACACTTTACAGGTAGCCTACTGACCGACAGCAATACTTAGACTTCACTAGCCATCATCCAAGACACTGCAAACAAGGTATATTCGTAGGACAGGCAACGAGACTAAGAAGAATATGTAGCGACGACGACGACTACCTGAAACACCTCTACTCGCTAAAAAGCACACTAATCACCAGAAATCATCCACAGACAACCCTTAATAATGCGTTCCAACGAGCAACCACATTGAAACGAGATGTAGTTCTTAAAAAACGAACAAAAGCTAACAGTCAACGACCTCCTGCACTTATAACCAAATACTCAAACGGGCTTCCAAACATAAACAATATCCTGTGGAAATACCACCCCATTCTAACTGGTAACGACCGTCTCAAGAAAATATTTCCCGACGCACCAAGGGTAACATACAGACGCAACACAAACCTGAAGGACATCCTGGTGCATGCTAGGCTCGGTAAGAAACCACCACCGACAGTAACTTCATGCTCTCGACCTAGATGCAAGACATGCAAACATTTACAAAGGGATACTACGGTTAAAAGCACGGCAAGCGATTTCAGTTTCGATATAAAGACCAGTTTTGACTGCACATCGTTCAATATTATCTACATGCTCCAGTGCTCCTTCTGCCAGAAACACTATATCGGAGAAACCGGGCAAACAATGAGTGCCAGATTAAATGGGCACCGGGCTGACACAACACGGAATGAACAGAAGGCAGTGTCGACCTATTTCAATCAACGCCATCACAAATTCGACGAACTCAAATTGTTCATTCTTCAGTCAGGCTTCAAATCGACTAGGGACAGAAAATACAGAGAAGCATTCCTAATCCACAAATTTAAAACACTGCAACCAACAGAGATTAACATGTCCAGAGGAAACCTGGAATCTCTCAGGTACATTCCAGGGTTAGCATAATGTTAAATTAACAAATGTCTTGCACGTGGCCAGACCATTTCCTAGAACCTCGCATACGTATATTATCGTTCTTTGCACCCTTCCCACGTCATATATTCCACCACATTTCCGGCCTTCTCACCCTCTCCCTTTGTTCACTTTTTTTTTCTTTTCTCCTAATCCCCTACTATCAGTTCTCGGAAACCATGACATTCCTGTTACCCCCTCGGCCCCCACCTTTTGGCTTTCTCTGAACTCGAGCCATTCCCCCCCCCCCCTGCCTTGTCCTTCCTTGGAAATGCCCCCCCCCCTTTCTTTCTCCTTCCAGTACCAGCCTATTTTGTTTCCCTTGTTCTCATTTCCCTGTGCCACGCTGACTAATCCTCTTATCTGAGTTTTACAGGTGCACCCAGGGCCTCCCCCCCCCCCCCCCCGCGTCGCAGCCTCTTCAAAGCCTTTGTTCATTACACACCCCCTGGATACAAGTTTTTCCGCTATAGCAGCTTAACGAATCAAGATTCACCTCCCTCCCCTTCCTGACATGCATCCCTTCTCACACCTTTTTCCTTCCCCACCCCCGGGGCCTTCCTCCTCGGAGCGAAGGCCCTATTTAATCCCTGCCAATGATGAACGCTTTGCCCAGACGAAGACAAGTCCCCTTGTCGAAACGTTGGCTCAAGCAACCTGAGGTTTTCCCCTCCCTTGTTCATTTTGTGATCGCCAAGGACCATCTACCACACCCTCTCTCTACCATATATCATTAATGTAAGTTATAAATGGGAGCGGCCCTAAGATTGAGCCCTGTGGCACAATGGGGAGCTTCTTTGAATTTTTGGAGTTAATGTGGACATACTGAAAACGGTTATCTAAATAACTAGAAAATAGGGCTGAAAAAATTCCACGCACACCGTAACAGTTTAATTTACGGAGGAGAATAGTGTGATTTACGCAGTCAAAAGATTTTCGGACGTCCAAAAACAAACCAAGCGTGCATTTTCTCGCTTCAGTGTTATCAATAATTGTTTCTTTAATTCTTAGCAGCGCTTTTTCTGTAGACCTGTTCTTCAAAACCCGTACTGCGAATCATTTAAAATGTTATATTTGGCGAATAAATTTTGTAGCCTGCGGTTGATGGCGCCGTCAAATATTTTTAGATAAAATAGGCAGAACAGAGATGGGTCTGTAATTAGTAATTTCGTTTCTGTCGCCACCTTTGTAAATTGGACAGACTCTAGCAACCTTTAGGTCGTCCGGTTGTGAACATGAGATTTCTGACATGGGCTAGAACTTCTGATACGGACGCGGACACATAGTTTAAGGGGATAGGTTGTATGTCATCGTATCCAGCTGATACGTTGTTTTTGATTTCATGCATTAAAATGGTCACCTCATGAGGCGTCGTTGGGGTAAGCGTTAACGAATTCGATGTGGGCGTTATGAGGTTTTGATATGTGGTATATTAGGCAGGTTCATCAACAACAGAATCGGCTACATTCACAAAAAACTCATTCATAGCTGTTCTATAAGTCGAAACCAGTAAGTTTTCCTTCGGGCGTGATTATTTTGTCAAAACTACACGGCACGTTGTTCACGAGAAAGTAGCCGAGTTCTTTCCAGACATTCTGTAATTATCGCGTATTTTGGAGAAACGGTGGACATAGTAATTGGTTTTGGTGTATTTGAGGTCGCTGTTTGATTTCTTTCTGAAAGCCTTTAATTTATTAAAATATGACGTGTTTGGACAAATTCGTGATAAATTTTATTTTTCTTGCGGATGCGTTCTTAGAGGGATTTGGCCATCCAGGGTTTCCTAAATTTCTTGGGACTTTTTTTTCACAAAGGGGGAAGGCTTCATTATAGCATTTTAGAAAGCTCTTGATAAATACAGCATAAAGCTTATTTACATCCTCAATTTCGTATATGTCGTCCCAGTACTGATTGTATATTAGTGCTTTAAATTTAGCTAGTGACGTCATGACTTTCTCTACATCTGTAACCTACTCTATTAGTAGAATGTGTGTTTCGTTTAACAGGGAGGAAACAGAATACGGGTAAATGATCGCTACTGGGTACGCCAGACAAAGGTTCTGAAGGCATCTGGATAGTAATACAAAAGTCCAGTAATGTGGCTGTCTTAGTAGTCAGTCTAGTAGGCAGTGTTATGTGGTTACAATATGCATAGGAAAAAACAATGCTGTTGAATTCACACGTGCTACAGTCGTCGCAGAGCGGAGTAAGTTGATGTCCACATCGCCCATGACCACAAACGGAATTTCGTGGAAATGAGGTGTTCGAACAAACTTTCTAAAAATTGGAAATAATGTGACTTGTCGCCGACCGGCGGCCGATACATGACAACTATAACATTTGATAAAACCACAGACAAAGATTCAACATAAGGGGTACGACCGAAAAGTCGTGTAATAGTGTATAACAATCTTTCACAAAGATTGCCAGACCACCACCACGTCCATGTTGTCTCGTTATGCCATTACATTTATAACCATTAATATGAGCATATTCGTCCTGAGTGGACAGCCATGTTTCTGTGAACAAAATGGCATCGAACTTTACCTTCAACGATAAAAGCAATGCATCAATATGATCACTTTTGCCACTCATACTACGAACGTTCAGATGCATAGCCGAAAATAGATTAGAGTTGGTTCTAAACCGGGACTTAAATTTATCGTAGTCGTAATAAGCACATGCTCCCGAAGGATCCATGGCAAAACTGTAAGAGCAAAAAGTTTAGGTCATCTTCTTCAAGTAATCGCGGTCAATGATCCTCAAGACGTCAGTTGTTTCGTTCTGCCTGGAAAAAATTTTCCTCCTTGAGTCCAAACAAACTTCCATTTAACTTCCTTCTTACATGTGATAGCGGCTCCGAGCAACTGTTTGTTGGCCGGCGTTAAATGCTCGTTCAGGTAGATAGTATTCGTCCCCGTTTGCCCGATTGTCTCGCTGGACAGCTTCTCTTTTCGTGCTTTGGAGACAAAAACATTTCGCTTATCTCGCCGAAGGAAGCGAACGATAATATTCTGCTCGTCAGGCTTTTCAGTGGGATAACCTGCGAGATCTAATACGCGAAATTGTTCGCAAAAAACTTCGCCGACTGCTGCCATCCCCAGCACAGCCGCGCAGGAGACTCAGGTGGCGTCGCTCACGGACATTATAGGTGAAGAAGTACATCATGTACTTGGCTCCTCGTCGACAGCGACACCAACGGAAGCTACAGCCATGACCTACGCCACAGCACAATGCAGTCCTCCGCCTCGACGAGAACCCCCAAGCCCTCTTCGACGGGCACCAGCTCTACAAGAACGACGGCTCCTAGCTCCCACAAGCCCACATTACGAACGACGCAACAGCTTTAGGAAATGCTACTAGTGGAGGACTCCCGACAACCACCCACTGTGTTTCCACTGTGGCCACGTCGGGCACATACTTCGCCACTGCCCGTACAAGTTTATCGGCCTGCGAGGTTTCGCCATCGACGCCCCACGACCGCTCCCCGGCCAGCGACCACGGGGAATCGGCGACTACCTGCGCTGAGGGGAGTACTATCGTGCGCAAAAGTGGAGAGACCACGGCTTCGACGGCAGGAGCAGCTGCGGGGCCGCACCACGGCGCTGTTATCTCGCGCTGCGCGCTCGCTGCGAGATTGCCTCGCGTGACGCAAAACTTTTCCCTCGCTCTAGGGCTGGTGCTTATCATGACTGACAAACTTCTAGTGCGTCGTTCGGCTCTTCTGCTGGCGCTTTAGTGAAGCAAGCGGGCGGTGACGTTGCGTCCACTCACTTCACTCTGCAGCGGCAAAGGCCATTCTAATTGTAGCTGCAGAGACGTTTCGTATTTGCTCCCCACAGAAAGAAGAGTTGTGTGTTTTTATGTTGATTTGCGAACACGACTGCACGATATTTTCCCCTTCTAATCGAGGTGCTAGCGTAGTCAAATTGGGGATGTGGAACAAACTTTTTCTCCGTGAACCAGAAAGCGCATTTCAAAAGATGATTTCTATTAGGGTCTTCAGTCATGAATGGCTACCGTGAGGCAGTGTTGCATTTTGCGCTGTGTCATTCGGTGGGTGAGCTCCTGCAGATCGGAAGTAGGAAAAGTGGAGAGATCCCACCCGCTGTGTTCAGCGCGTGTTGTCAGCGCCATAGGCCGGCGTGTGCCTGAATGTGCAATGCGTCTGTCCTAAACTTGCTGGCCTGTTCACCAAAGCGTCGTCATATGGCACTAACAAGCAGTTGATCATACTTCGCGTGGTCTCCATTTTTTCGTACCTGCGCTCTGGAGGAGCTCGGTGGCTGAACAATACAGCACAAAATACATCACGGCGTCGCGGTTGCCAATCAAAACTCAGCATCTTAATCCAGTTCATCCTTTGAACTGCGCTCTCCTGTTTACGGAGCAAGAAATCTTGTTCCGAATCTTCGATAGGAATGAGCTACCAGCTCCTTTAATAGGGGAAACTATCGTGCAGATGACTTCTCAAATTAAGGAAAAAATTATCAGACGGATCACTTGCATTCATATTACACATACGCGAGAGCGCTGCTTTTCTGTATCATGCTACATTGATACGTTAACCCCTATGCAAGGAAATGACAGCGAAGTTATTGCTTCTTTCTGACTCATTTCGTGTGTGGTGTACATTTCTTTTTGGGTGACCTAGACCACATGGGATATCCTGTCACCGTCGAAATTTAAGGTGAAGCTTTCGAGCTGAATGGGGTCATCATAACCTTTTGGTAACAGAAATGGGGATTTCCATGCCATCTCCCAGAGACATGCTGGTGATTTTACGAGGCTTCGACGCTTCGAGCAGGGGACGTGGGGTTGCAAAGGTACCAGGGTTGGTAAATTTTTGAAGGCTGCGAGGCTTGAAACGCTCGACACGAACCACGCCGATGACCATTATTTTCGACGTGCGGTTATTAACGCTATTGCATTAAAATAAACCACTCTTCTTTCTGTGGGGAGCAAATACGAAACGTCGCTGCAACTACAATTAGAATGGCCTTTGCCGCTGCGGAGTGAAGTGAGTGGACGCAACGTCACCGGCCGCTTGCTTCACTAAAGCGCCACTGCGCTATTCCTGAATTCCTTGCGATGCGCGCTCCCCTTCGACGCGATCGTCAGCAGCAGAAGAGCCGAACGTCGCACTAGAAGTTTAGAAGTTTGTCAGTCATGATAAGCATCAGCCCGAGAGCGAGGGAAAGTATTGCGTCACGCGAGGCAATCTCGCAGCGAGCGCGCAGCGCGAGATAACAGCGCCGCGGTGCGGCCCCGCAGCCGCTCCTGCCGTCGAAGCCGTGGTCTCTCCACTTTTGCGCACGATAGTACGTGTCGTCAAGCCGTCTTTCCCGCTCCCCATCGCCGTCCACCGCACGTTTTGCATTACCGGGCCGCGGCTGTCCGAGGAAGGTCCCCTAGCCCCGTAGGGGAAACCAAACAAAGCAACCTGTGGAGTTTTCTTGCCGAGGAAACGACGAAGATCCTCCAGCGACCACGCCGCATGAAGACGTGGCACCCACTGCGCCGACGCCGCATACAATGACAACCTCGACCACGACGCAAACCACCTTCAAAACGACGTCGCCATCAAGAAAAGCTTCTACCACACCCACGATTTAGATACCCGACGAAGCCGTGACCCGACACCGAGGACGACGTGCAACTCCAGAGCCAGGACATCCGATTTAGAAGTGGTTATCGACGGCCGGAAAGTCACCGCTCTAGTCGACACAGGAGCCGATTATTCGGTGATGAGCGGAGCATTCGCTGCGCAGCTGAGAAAAGTAACGACCGCGTGGGACGGCCCACAAATTCGCACCGCAGGGGGCCACCTCATTACGCCATCAGGACGATGCACAGCGCGAGTGACTCTCAAGGGACATACCTATTCCGCGACCTTCGTAGTGCTACGGCAATGTTCCCGCGAAGTGATCTTGGGCATGGATTTCCTTAATGAGCATCAAGCGATCATCGACCTGAGATGCAAGATGATCACACTGTCCACGGACGAGGCCATTCCGTCGATGAGAACTCCGGAACATCACGTTGCGCGTAGTGTCCTGGAGGTCACGTGAGTGTCAAACCCCGCTCAAGCGTCATCATCACCGTAGGTGCTACGGAAGCAAATAACATTGAAGCCATTGCCCAGGGGAACATGCAGTTGCTTCTCGACCGAGGAATCGGCATGGCAAGAGGCATCGCACATTTCCGCAAAGGACAAGCCGAAGTACTGCTGACTAACTTCAGCGAAGAATACCGGCACGTTAACAGAGGAACGACGATTGCATGTCTCGACGAAATATCCGCCGTACGAGACTTCTTCGCGCTCTCCGACCCAACCGTAGAAGATTCGCCTGACCAAGAGAATTCGCCTACTTTCGACACAAACCCAGCCCTGCGCTGGAACAGACAAGACCAGATCCGCAATCTCCTTCGAAGCTACAGCGAGTGCTTTTCGTCATCGCCGAAGGTCCGACAAACGCCGATTGCCAAGCACCGCATTACAACCGACCAGCACGCTCGACCTCTCCGCCAGAGCCCCTACCGAGTGTCGCCGCGAGAACAACAAGTCATCAGGGACCAAGTGGAAGAAATGCTGAGCGACGACGTTATTCAGCCTTCAAAGAGCCCCCGGGCGGCACCTGTTGTTCTAGTGAGAAAGAAAGACGGTTGTGAGGATCGTGGGAGATGATTGCAGGTCTTATTTTCAACAAACACCAAAGTACAAACAATAAACGAGGCGGCTTTTAACGGAAAGGAAACCAATTACAATATGAGCGAGAAGAAAGGAAAGGAACAAGAGAACAATGCAACAATACACGGGAAAAACACACGGGGGAACAGAACAAAGTGCTTATGATAAATGCAGGAAAAAGAGTCAAAGAGGAAAGTTCACACTACTTGTCTTATTCGAGCAACGAGCGGGGAGGACTGGCTGGGTGTCGGGCAGTCAAGGAGTCTCTTGGCGTTCCAACGTCGATGAAACGCTACCGCAGCGTCAGCGTTCGTGGGCTCCCGGCACGGTTCCCAGGTCTGGTATCCCGGAAAAAGGTCACGTAGGCGCCAGAGGCGGCCTGTGTGGAGCAGCTGACGGATGGACGGAGAAGAGTGGCGCCTGGGCCTGGTGGTTGAGGCTCTCGACGATGGATGTCCAGGTCTGGTGGCCCGGACGTCTGCGGCTAAGGCCCAAGCCCGGAACTCGGGGAGCCAGCAGAACTCGTCCACGTCCGTCGCCCACCGCGCTCTTCTCTTCTCTGCCACGTAATCCTCTTCGACCTGCCCCGCGTTCCCCTCCGCACGCGCTCCTCGTGCTTTGTCTTCTTCTCCTCACGAACGCCGCTGGGTGGCGCTATCTCCTTACAGAAGGCCCCCTCTTCGGAAGTTTTTTCCAAGGGAAAGAACTCAACTTCAGGAGAGCGACACCAGACGCGTTCGACGATCGCAACACAGAACACCGCACCACAGCGCGCACACTACACACCACACACAATACGACGGTCGTCAATGTTCGAAGCGTTCACAGACCTTCGCACACACAGCACAGAGAGCACATGGAAAGTCAACGTAAAGCGTCCATAGAGGGCGAAGAAACACGGAAAACATAAAAAGTAGATAGCCGACACTCAAAAACAAACATGAACAAACAAAAACAGTTCCAACAATACGTGTGGGCTACATTCTTCCGTATTCCATTGTTCCCATCAAACCACATCACCGTCGCGAGAACTTTTCCGGCTAATACTTCCGTTTTCCTTTGTGAAACCGTTTTCTCCACACCGACCTCAGTTTCCACCATGATTTTACATGTTCCCGTCCTATGATGTTATTCACTCTGTTCTCCCTTGCCTTCGACACAGTCTGCTGACACATGTCACACGATCTGACATAACTCTTAATGTCAGCCTGTACACCGGGCCAGTAAAACTCAGTGAGCACCCTAGCTATTGTTTGCCGTATTCCATGATGGCCGGATAATGCACTCTTATGTGCCAACTTAAGAACTTGCGTGCGTAAGCCCTTCGGTACCACCGCTTGCTCAACGACTTGGCCGGGACACACTTGGTACGACCGGAAAAGAACACCGTCATCTGTATCAAAGGAGTGGGCGGTCTGTCCCTTGCCATGAAATATTTGCCCCAACTTCCTGCGACACACCTCTAAGGTCGGGTCTTCTTCCTGTTTGAGGCGAAACTCTGGCCGTGACAAGTGGAGTGTGTTCAGAGTGGGGCTTTTACTACTCTCTGAAACCTTTGCTGTCACCATAAGGGAAGGAACATCGACCGCACCCGTCATGGCAAGGGAAACTGCCTGATCAGTGAGAACTGGCGGGTCAACCGAGAATGGAGGTTTAGCGCCAGGGACATTGCCTATTATGATGTCGTACAGGGGTGTAGATAAACACCGCGCGATGGCCTTACCCGAAAAGTATGGTGAGGAAATCACCACCTCCGCTTCCGGAACTTCTACACGGGTCCCATTGGCCAAGAATAATGTAGCCTGTTTCCCTGTAAGTGCCGCTGCCGGTACAAGAGACTCACGCACAACAATGCCGGTGCTGCCCGTATCCCGTAATACCGAACTAGACTGGCCGAACACCTCACCGTGCGTCACGGGCATAGCAATTTCCACCGGGTTGGAAGGACAGACCATCTCCCCCAACTGGCCCTCTACGCGCGTTACCACTGCAGTGCTATCGGGATGTGAATATCGAGATGTCATGCAACAGGCGGACTCCTCACGGTCTCCTGGCCTCTTAGCTTTGCATGACTGGGCATCATGTCCTACCTCGCGGCACCAGGTGCAATACGATTGCTTTGGCTTCGTCCGACAATCCGCCGCCTTGTGCCCAGTCTTCTCGCAAAGAAAACACCGCAGGCGAGATTGTGAACCTGAAACCTCGTCCTTGGCTTTATTCATCGTATGCTTCCCCTGTTCTTTGAAGAACAACAAGTTATTTTGCCGCTGTGCTTCGAGAAAATGATCGGCAGCCTCCGCCAGCTTGGAAACTGTCTTGCCCTCCCGCTCTCGTAAGAAAAGGGCTAAACGAGAATGACAGTTGTTCAGAAATTGTTCGCTCACGACCATCTCGCGAACCACCTCAAAAGTGCGGCCTTCACCCCGCATCTCGACCCAACGGTCAAAGAAGCTAAACAACCTGGCAGCATATTGCGAGGCCGTTTCTCCATCCTGGGGCTTGCTCTGGCGAAACTTCTCTCGGTAACCTTCCGCGGTGAACCTAAACCTCTGAAGCAAGGCAAGCTTCGCTTTGTCATAATCCACGGAATCCTCAGGCGAGAGCCGACCGAAGACCCTAAGTGCTTCGCCACCAAGGCACAAGCTCAACGCCGTTGCCCACTTTTCTTTTGGCCAACCCTGCCCCGTGGCCACATGCTCAAATCTCTTTAAGTAGGCATCGAGGTCATCCCGCGCTTCATTGAACTGTGGTATGAGGCTGTGCGGGTTAATGGAGCTGGTCGATGAGACGCTACGCTCTCCACGGTCACTCGGAGGATTTGCGCCACCCTCCATGAGCCTTATTTGTAGCTGCAAGTTCCGCGCCTCTAACTCCAAGCGTTCCTTCGCAGCCTCTCGCTCCGTCTCTAAATTCCGTGCCTCTAAATCCAATTTCTGCTTCGCAGCTTCACGCTCAGCCTCTAAATTCCGTGCCTCTAATTCCAATTTCTGCTTCGCAGCTTCACGCTCAGCGCCTCTCTCTTCCCGTGCCTTACGAAGCTCGTCCTCCACCCACGCTCGTAACTCCGCGCCGCACAAGCCCATGCGCTCGCCTAAAGTAACCAAATCTGACGCGCTCATACTGTGCCTAAATTAACACAACAGGCAAAGAAATAATAACCGACCTCGTCCTGTCGTAGTGGACGCCAAATTTGTGAGGACTCTGTGAGATGATTGCAGGTCTTATTTTCAACAAACACCAAAGTACAAACAATAAACGAGGCGGCTTTTAACGGAAAGGAAACCAATTACAATATGAGCGAGAAGAAAGGAAAGGAACAAGAGAACAATGCAACAATACACGGGAAAAACACACGGGGGAACAGAACAAAGTGCTTATGATAAATGCAGGAAAAAGAGTCAAAGAGGAAAGTTCACACTACTTGTCTTATTCGAGCAACGAGCGGGGAGGACTGGCTGGGTGTCGGGCAGTCAAGGAGTCTCTTGGCGTTCCAACGTCGATGAAACGCTACCGCAGCGTCAGCGTTCGTGGGCTCCCGGCACGGTTCCCAGGTCTGGTATCCCGGAAAAAGGTCACGTAGGCGCCAGAGGCGGCCTGTGTGGAGCAGCTGACGGATGGACGGAGAAGAGTGGCGCCTGGGCCTGGTGGTTGAGGCTCTCGACGATGGATGTCCAGGTCTGGTGGCCCGGACGTCTGCGGCTAAGGCCCAAGCCCGGAACTCGGGGAGCCAGCAGAACTCGTCCACGTCCGTCGCCCACCGCGCTCTTCTCTTCTCTGCCACGTAATCCTCTTCGACCTGCCCCGCGTTCCCCTCCGCACGCGCTCCTCGTGCTTTGTCTTCTTCTCCTCACGAACGCCGCTGGGTGGCGCTATCTCCTTACAGAAGGCCCCCTCTTCGGAAGTTTTTTCCAAGGGAAAGAACTCAACTTCAGGAGAGCGACACCAGACGCGTTCGACGATCGCAACACAGAACACCGCACCACAGCGCGCACACTACACACCACACACAATACGACGGTCGTCAATGTTCGAAGCGTTCACAGACCTTCGCACACACAGCACAGAGAGCACATGGAAAGTCAACGTAAAGCGTCCATAGAGGGCGAAGAAACACGGAAAACATAAAAAGTAGATAGCCGACACTCAAAAACAAACATGAACAAACAAAAACAGTTCCAACAATACGTGTGGGCTACATTCTTCCGTATTCCATTGTTCCCATCAAACCACATCACCGTCGCGAGAACTTTTCCGGCTAATACTTCCGTTTTCCTTTGTGAAACCGTTTTCTCCACACCGACCTCAGTTTCCACCATGATTTTACATGTTCCCGTCCTATGATGTTATTCACTCTGTTCTCCCTTGCCTTCGACACAGTCTGCTGACACATGTCACACGATCTGACATAACTCTTAATGTCAGCCTGTACACCGGGCCAGTAAAACTCAGTGAGCACCCTAGCTATTGTTTGCCGTATTCCATGATGGCCGGATAATGCACTCTTATGTGCCAACTTAAGAACTTGCGTGCGTAAGCCCTTCGGTACCACCGCTTGCTCAACGACTTGGCCGGGACACACTTGGTACGACCGGAAAAGAACACCGTCATCTGTATCAAAGGAGTGGGCGGTCTGTCCCTTGCCATGAAATATTTGCCCCAACTTCCTGCGACACACCTCTAAGGTCGGGTCTTCTTCCTGTTTGAGGCGAAACTCTGGCCGTGACAAGTGGAGTGTGTTCAGAGTGGGGCTTTTACTACTCTCTGAAACCTTTGCTGTCACCATAAGGGAAGGAACATCGACCGCACCCGTCATGGCAAGGGAAACTGCCTGATCAGTGAGAACTGGCGGGTCAACCGAGAATGGAGGTTTAGCGCCAGGGACATTGCCTATTATGATGTCGTACAGGGGTGTAGATAAACACCGCGCGATGGCCTTACCCGAAAAGTATGGTGAGGAAATCACCACCTCCGCTTCCGGAACTTCTACACGGGTCCCATTGGCCAAGAATAATGTAGCCTGTTTCCCTGTAAGCGCCGCTGCCGGTACAAGGGACTCACGCACAACAATGCCGGTGCTGCCCGTATCCCGTAATACCGAACTAGACTGGCCGAACACCTCACCGTGCGTCACGGGCATAGCAATTTCCACCGGGTTGGAAGGACAGACCATCTCCCCCAACTGGCCCTCTACGCGCGTTACCACTGCAGTGCTATCGGGATGTGAATATCGAGATGTCATGCAACAGGCGGACTCCTCACGGTCTCCTGGCCTCTTAGCTTTGCATGACTGGGCATCATGTCCTACCTCGCGGCACCAGGTGCAATACGATTGCTTTGGCTTCGTCCGACAATCCGCCGCCTTGTGCCCAGTCTTCTCGCAAAGAAAACACCGCAGGCGAGATTGTGAACCTGAAACCTCGTCCTTGGCTTTATTCATCGTATGCTCCCCCTGTTCTTTGAAGAACAACAAGTTATTTTGCCGCTGTGCTTCGAGAAAATGATCGGCAGCCTCCGCCAGCTTGGAAACTGTCTTGCCCTCCCGCTCTCGTAAGAAAAGGGCTAAACGAGAATGACAGTTGTTCAGAAATTGTTCGCTCACGACCATCTCGCGAACCACCTCAAAAGTGCGGCCTTCACCCCGCATCTCGACCCAACGGTCAAAGAAGCTAAACAACCTGGCAGCATATTGCGAGGCCGTTTCTCCATCCTGGGGCTTGCTCTGGCGAAACTTCTCTCGGTAACCTTCCGCGGTGAACCTAAACCTCTGAAGCAAGGCAAGCTTCGCTTTGTCATAATCCACGGAATCCTCAGGCGAGAGCCGACCGAAGACCCTAAGTGCTTCGCCACCAAGGCACAAGCTCAACGCCGTTGCCCACTTTTCTTTTGGCCAACCCTGCCCCGTGGCCACATGCTCAAATCTCTTTAAGTAGGCATCGAGGTCATCCCGCGCTTCATTGAACTGTGGTATGAGGCTGTGCGGGTTAATGGAGCTGGTCGATGAGACGCTACGCTCTCCACGGTCACTCGGAGGATTTGCGCCACCCTCCATGAGCCTTATTTGTAGCTGCAAGTTCCGCGCCTCTAACTCCAAGCGTTCCTTCGCAGCCTCTCGCTCCGTCTCTAAATTCCGTGCCTCTAAATCCAATTTCTGCTTCGCAGCTTCACGCTCAGCCTCTAAATTCCGTGCCTCTAATTCCAATTTCTGCTTCGCAGCTTCACGCTCAGCGCCTCTCTCTTCCCGTGCCTTACGAAGCTCGTCCTCCACCCACGCTCGTAACTCCGCGCCGCACAAGCCCATGCGCTCGCCTAAAGTAACCAAATCTGACGCGCTCATACTGTGCCTAAATTAACACAACAGGCAAAGAAATAATAACCGACCTCGTCCTGTCGTAGTGGACGCCAAATTTGTGAGGACTCTGTGAGATGATTGCAGGTCTTATTTTCAACAAACACCAAAGTACAAACAATAAACGAGGCGGCTTTTAACGGAAAGGAAACCAATTACAATATGAGCGAGAAGAAAGGAAAGGAACAAGAGAACAATGCAACAATACACGGGAAAAACACACGGGGGAACAGAACAAAGTGCTTATGATAAATGCAGGAAAAAGAGTCAAAGAGGAAAGTTCACACTACTTGTCTTATTCGAGCAACGAGCGGGGAGGACTGGCTGGGTGTCGGGCAGTCAAGGAGTCTCTTGGCGTTCCAACGTCGATGAAACGCTACCGCAGCGTCAGCGTTCGTGGGCTCCCGGCACGGTTCCCAGGTCTGGTATCCCGGAAAAAGGTCACGTAGGCGCCAGAGGCGGCCTGTGTGGAGCAGCTGACGGATGGACGGAGAAGAGTGGCGCCTGGGCCTGGTGGTTGAGGCTCTCGACGATGGATGTCCAGGTCTGGTGGCCCGGACGTCTGCGGCTAAGGCCCAAGCCCGGAACTCGGGGAGCCAGCAGAACTCGTCCACGTCCGTCGCCCACCGCGCTCTTCTCTTCTCTGCCACGTAATCCTCTTCGACCTGCCCCGCGTTCCCCTCCGCACGCGCTCCTCGTGCTTTGTCTTCTTCTCCTCACGAACGCCGCTGGGTGGCGCTATCTCCTTACAGAAGGCCCCCTCTTCGGAAGTTTTTTCCAAGGGAAAGAACTCAACTTCAGGAGAGCGACACCAGACGCGTTCGACGATCGCAACACAGAACACCGCACCACAGCGCGCACACTACACACCACACACAATACGACGGTCGTCAATGTTCGAAGCGTTCACAGACCTTCGCACACACAGCACAGAGAGCACATGGAAAGTCAACGTAAAGCGTCCATAGAGGGCGAAGAAACACGGAAAACATAAAAAGTAGATAGCCGACACTCAAAAACAAACATGAACAAACAAAAACAGTTCCAACAATACGTGTGGGCTACATTCTTCCGTATTCCATTGTTCCCATCAAACCACATCACCGTCGCGAGAACTTTTCCGGCTAATACTTCCGTTTTCCTTTGTGAAACCGTTTTCTCCACACCGACCTCAGTTTCCACCATGATTTTACATGTTCCCGTCCTATGATGTTATTCACTCTGTTCTCCCTTGCCTTCGACACAGTCTGCTGACACATGTCACACGATCTGACATAACTCTTAATGTCAGCCTGTACACCGGGCCAGTAAAACTCAGTGAGCACCCTAGCTATTGTTTGCCGTATTCCATGATGGCCGGATAATGCACTCTTATGTGCCAACTTAAGAACTTGCGTGCGTAAGCCCTTCGGTACCACCGCTTGCTCAACGACTTGGCCGGGACACACTTGGTACGACCGGAAAAGAACACCGTCATCTGTATCAAAGGAGTGGGCGGTCTGTCCCTTGCCATGAAATATTTGCCCCAACTTCCTGCGACACACCTCTAAGGTCGGGTCTTCTTCCTGTTTGAGGCGAAACTCTGGCCGTGACAAGTGGAGTGTGTTCAGAGTGGGGCTTTTACTACTCTCTGAAACCTTTGCTGTCACCATAAGGGAAGGAACATCGACCGCACCCGTCATGGCAAGGGAAACTGCCTGATCAGTGAGAACTGGCGGGTCAACCGAGAATGGAGGTTTAGCGCCAGGGACATTGCCTATTATGATGTCGTACAGGGGTGTAGATAAACACCGCGCGATGGCCTTACCCGAAAAGTATGGTGAGGAAATCACCACCTCCGCTTCCGGAACTTCTACACGGGTCCCATTGGCCAAGAATAATGTAGCCTGTTTCCCTGTAAGCGCCGCTGCCGGTACAAGGGACTCACGCACAACAATGCCGGTGCTGCCCGTATCCCGTAATACCGAACTAGACTGGCCGAACACCTCACCGTGCGTCACGGGCATAGCAATTTCCACCGGGTTGGAAGGACAGACCATCTCCCCCAACTGGCCCTCTACGCGCGTTACCACTGCAGTGCTATCGGGATGTGAATATCGAGATGTCATGCAACAGGCGGACTCCTCACGGTCTCCTGGCCTCTTAGCTTTGCATGACTGGGCATCATGTCCTACCTCGCGGCACCAGGTGCAATACGATTGCTTTGGCTTCGTCCGACAATCCGCCGCCTTGTGCCCAGTCTTCTCGCAAAGAAAACACCGCAGGCGAGATTGTGAACCTGAAACCTCGTCCTTGGCTTTATTCATCGTATGCTCCCCCTGTTCTTTGAAGAACAACAAGTTATTTTGCCGCTGTGCTTCGAGAAAATGATCGGCAGCCTCCGCCAGCTTGGAAACTGTCTTGCCCTCCCGCTCTCGTAAGAAAAGGGCTAAACGAGAATGACAGTTGTTCAGAAATTGTTCGCTCACGACCATCTCGCGAACCACCTCAAAAGTGCGGCCTTCACCCCGCATCTCGACCCAACGGTCAAAGAAGCTAAACAACCTGGCAGCATATTGCGAGGCCGTTTCTCCATCCTGGGGCTTGCTCTGGCGAAACTTCTCTCGGTAACCTTCCGCGGTGAACCTAAACCTCTGAAGCAAGGCAAGCTTCGCTTTGTCATAATCCACGGAATCCTCAGGCGAGAGCCGACCGAAGACCCTAAGTGCTTCGCCACCAAGGCACAAGCTCAACGCCGTTGCCCACTTTTCTTTTGGCCAACCCTGCCCCGTGGCCACATGCTCAAATCTCTTTAAGTAGGCATCGAGGTCATCCCGCGCTTCATTGAACTGTGGTATGAGGCTGTGCGGGTTAATGGAGCTGGTCGATGAGACGCTACGCTCTCCACGGTCACTCGGAGGATTTGCGCCACCCTCCATGAGCCTTATTTGTAGCTGCAAGTTCCGCGCCTCTAACTCCAAGCGTTCCTTCGCAGCCTCTCGCTCCGTCTCTAAATTCCGTGCCTCTAAATCCAATTTCTGCTTCGCAGCTTCACGCTCAGCCTCTAAATTCCGTGCCTCTAATTCCAATTTCTGCTTCGCAGCTTCACGCTCAGCGCCTCTCTCTTCCCGTGCCTTACGAAGCTCGTCCTCCACCCACGCTCGTAACTCCGCGCCGCACAAGCCCATGCGCTCGCCTAAAGTAACCAAATCTGACGCGCTCATACTGTGCCTAAATTAACACAACAGGCAAAGAAATAATAACCGACCTCGTCCTGTCGTAGTGGACGCCAAATTTGTGAGGACTCTGTGAGATGATTGCAGGTCTTATTTTCAACAAACACCAAAGTACAAACAATAAACGAGGCGGCTTTTAACGGAAAGGAAACCAATTACAATATGAGCGAGAAGAAAGGAAAGGAACAAGAGAACAATGCAACAATACACGGGAAAAACACACGGGGGAACAGAACAAAGTGCTTATGATAAATGCAGGAAAAAGAGTCAAAGAGGAAAGTTCACACTACTTGTCTTATTCGAGCAACGAGCGGGGAGGACTGGCTGGGTGTCGGGCAGTCAAGGAGTCTCTTGGCGTTCCAACGTCGATGAAACGCTACCGCAGCGTCAGCGTTCGTGGGCTCCCGGCACGGTTCCCAGGTCTGGTATCCCGGAAAAAGGTCACGTAGGCGCCAGAGGCGGCCTGTGTGGAGCAGCTGACGGATGGACGGAGAAGAGTGGCGCCTGGGCCTGGTGGTTGAGGCTCTCGACGATGGATGTCCAGGTCTGGTGGCCCGGACGTCTGCGGCTAAGGCCCAAGCCCGGAACTCGGGGAGCCAGCAGAACTCGTCCACGTCCGTCGCCCACCGCGCTCTTCTCTTCTCTGCCACGTAATCCTCTTCGACCTGCCCCGCGTTCCCCTCCGCACGCGCTCCTCGTGCTTTGTCTTCTTCTCCTCACGAACGCCGCTGGGTGGCGCTATCTCCTTACAACGGTGCACTTCGATTCTGCGTTGATTACCGGCGCTTGAACAAAATCACAAAGAAGGACGTCTACCCCCTCCCTCGCATCGACGACACACTGGACCGGCTCTGCAACGCGAGGTATTTCTCATCGAAGGACCTCAAGAGCGGCTACTGGCAAATTGAGGTCGATGAAAGAGATCGCGAGAAGACCGCATTCATCACTCCAGATGGCCTCTTCGAGTTCAAGGTGATGCCATTTGGTCCCTGTTCCGCACCAGCCACATTTCAGAGCGCAATGGACGCAGTGCTGGCAGTCCTGAAGTGGCAGATTTGTCTGGTATATTTAGATGACGTCGTTGTCTTCGCCTCGAACTTTCAGGAACACCTAAAAAGGCTTCGAACAGTACTAGACGCAATCAAATCGTCCGGCCTAACTTTGAAAGCAGAGAAGTGCCACTTTGCCTATGAAGAGCTGCGGTTTCCAGGCCACATCGTTAGCAAGGAGGGAGTACAGCCAGACCCGCAGAAAACCGCTGCTATCGCAATGTTTCCACCCTCGCCCGATAAGAAAGCTGTGCGCAGATTCCTCGGACTGCGCGCGTACTACCGACGATTTGTGAAGAACTTTTCGCGCATCGCCAAGCCACTGGCCCTCCTGACAAACGCAGACGTGCCATTTAAATGGGAAGCGCCGCAAGTGGAAGCCTTCAAGGAACTTCAGCGTCGTTTACAGTCCCCACCGATCCTCGGGCACTTCGATGAAAACGCCGAGACTGAAATTCATACCGACGCAAGTAGTGTGGGTCTAGACGCTGTCCTCGTTCAGAAAATTGACGGAGTGGAGAAGGTCATCGCGTACGCTAGCCGTTCCTTGTCCAAAGCCGAAGCTAATTATTGGACAACTGAGAAGGAGTGCCTTGCCATCATCTGGGCTGCGTCGAAATTCCGCCCCTACCTGTACGGACGACCGGTCAAGGTGGTCAGTGATCACCACGCACTGTGCTGGCTCGCCAGTTTGATGGACCCCTCTCGCCGCCTCGCTCGATGGAGCCTGCGGCTAGAGGAGTTTGATGTAACCGTCGTTTACAAGTCCGGACGCAAGCACTCTGACGCCGACTGCCTGTCACGAGCCCCTGTAGATGCACCGCCGCCGGACGACGATGAGAACGCGTTCCTGGGACCCAATCAGCTCCAGCTCTTTTGCACAACAGCAACGCTCGGACTCCGACACAAAATGCCTCATCGAATACTTGGAAGACAAGGTTTCTTCACCCCCCGCCTCGTTCAAGCGAGGATTGTCTTCGTTCTCTTTAGAGAACGATGTCCTCGCGAACTTTTCAGCGAACAAGACAGCCTACCTTCTTGTTGTACCTGTATGTCTGCGCGGAGAAGTTCTTCAGGCCTCACACGATGAGCCGACAGCTCGACACCTCTGGTTTTCTCGCACCCTCCGCCGCATTCAAGACAAGTATTACTGGCCCCGACTGTCTGCCGATGTCGCACATTATGTGAAAACCTGCCGAGATTGTCAGCGA
The DNA here is from genome assembly GCF_055824585.1 of Amblyomma mixtum. Taxonomy (NCBI): domain Eukaryota; kingdom Metazoa; phylum Arthropoda; class Arachnida; order Ixodida; family Ixodidae; genus Amblyomma; species Amblyomma mixtum. The sequence goes on from NC_143021.1 coordinate 168,431,915, forward strand.
CGAAAGACCCCTCCAACCCAACCAGCAGGATTTCTGAACCCCATTGAACCCCCCTCAAGGCCCTTTCAGCAGATCGGCATGGACTTGCTTGGCCCTTTCCCGAAGTCAACGTCTGGAAATAAGTGGATCATTATAGCGACCGACTACCTGACCCGCTACGCCGAGGCCATAGCCCTACCGAACGTAACAGCAGCAGAAGTCGCCAAATTTTTCGTGGAGAACATTCTTCTGCGACACGGCGCCCCCGATGTGCTCATCACTGACAGAGGAACACCATTCACGGGGGAACTGACGCAAGCCATCCTCCATTATAGCCAAACCAGCCACTGGAGAACAACTGCATACCACCCGCAGGCCAATGGACTGACCGAGCGCCTCAACAAAACCATCGCCGATATGCTCGCCATGTATGTCGATGCCGAACAGAAAATCTGGGATGTCATCTTGTCGTACGTAGTCTTCGCCTACAACACCGCAGTGCAGGAGACCACCCAGATGACGCCTTTTGGATTCGTCCATGACAGGCAGACCACGACCACGCTAGACACCATGCTGCCCAATGTTACCGAAGAAGATAACGTCGACGGTCACCGCCTACCTTCAACGCGCAGAAGCCCAAAGTCTTGCCAGATTACGGATCAAAGACCAACAGCGGACCGACGCCAGGCGCTAGAACCTACGAAGACGCAGCGCGAAATATAAGCCAGGAGACCGAGTCTGGGTTTGGACACCCATTCGCCCCCGCGGATTGAGCGAAAACCTTTTGCGCCGCTATTTCGGCCGTACAAGGTTGTTCGTCGGCTACGTGAACTGGACTATGAAGTCACACCTGACGAAATGACTGCAGCCCAGCCACGCCGCGTGCGACCAGAAGTTGTTCATGCCGTCCGTCTAAAGCCCTATTATGCGCGCTAAAGCACGTTCTGTTTACATCCTTGGTGCTTATTTTTACACAATGTGTTTTAGTTGTTAGTAGCCGCATTATGCTCCAATGACGGCATTAATAGTAATGCCGCGAATGTTTGCCGTGTTTGTTTGTTCATTCCTCAAAGCGGCCGGCACGCCGCTTTATCGCTTTGTATGTGATGCAAGACGCGCCTAGATTTATCTCGATTGATCGCATCCAGGCGACGCCGATTCTACGTCGTTCCAAGTGTGCTCCAGTAACTTTCCATGCTTTAGCTGGAAAGTTCGCTATCAGCTTTAGCAAGAGCACGGCCGAGAGCGGCGGGCAATCTGTTCGACGACCGCCCAGCACGGTTGTTGCTACGCCGTCGCCGAGTGATTCAGTTCCTTGCGGGCGCAAGTCAGCCCAAATAAAGAGTTCCGTTTAGAGGTCATTCTCGCTGCTTTCTTGTTCGCCGGACTGCAATCACCAGTGACACTATGGAAGAAAAGTTGAAATCACCGAAATTCAAATTCGGGGTGTTGTGGTAGGGTGATATTAGCGAATTGAGCGTCACATGAAATGTCGTTGTGAAGGGACTGTAATACCACGCGATCGAGATCATACATCAATTAGTACGTGGAGGGACAAAGCATAACCGCACACCCGAGTTGTTTCCAACGAGGTTTCCAACAACGGAACAATTGAGGAAGCGTGGAAGACATGGGAGAGCCTTTGCCTAGCAATGGGCGCAGTGAGGCGGATGGTGATTACTGTGGGGCAATTGGCAGCTGCTGATATTTACGCTCAAACACTTTCTCAGCTGCGTTGTCAAAGATGTCCGTTTTGCTATTGGAGACTAGAATATTTTGACGGAGCCGATAAGACATGTGGTTAGCTTTCACAAATTCAATAAGGTTTAGTTGTGGTTGTATGGGTTTGACGCCCCGCAGCAACTCAGGCTATGAGGGACTCCGTAGTGGAGGGCTCCAGATAATTTCAACTATATGGAGATCTTTAACGTGCCGAGACATCGCAGAGTCTCTACAATTATGACTCCGTCGCAATGCGATCGCCGCGGCCGGGATCGAACACGCGTCTTTCGAGTCCGCAGCCGGGAGCCATAATCACCGCGGCGGCTTCAATTCGCAATGAGGCCTCAGCTCTTAATGGTTGGTCACTGTGGGCTCAGGAGTCTGCTGATATAAACAAGCTAGTGCCCCTGTCACACGGGTGTTTCGAATGTCCACGAACTGATAGTGTATCGACTCAAAGGCGATCGAGGGCTGCTACACGGGCAGTTTGAATGACCATCGAGTCGATAGTCTATCGAGTCAACGGAGCAACGCGGAACTCTATCGACATTTGAGGGCCTCCGAGCGTTGCCCATTCTTGCTAGCGTTGCTTCGAAAGGCTCCAAAGCGCAGTTTCGTGCACGATACATAGGCGTGGACAAACATTATTCGCTCAAAATTTAATGCAAGCAGTAAATTATTAGTTTTTGCATAATAGTTTCAAAATTGTATCAGTCTGGTTTAAAGTGCATTAATTTTATGCTCTCCATCGCAGAAGCCCAAAACGACAGCGTTGTCAGTGTTGCCAGAGCCTTACAAGATTGGGACAGCAGTACAAAATGCAGAGTGTTTCACGACAACGCAACTGGCCTTTAATATTCACTAAAAACCTCATATGACGCCAGAAAAAGAGTATTTCTACATTTAGTTGGGTTTTATAAAAATATTTTTGTTATTTGCGCGAAGCCGAACAAGCTCGTGGGGCGCCACACGATCTTGGCGTAAGACGCGAGAACCATTTCAATGGCCATTGCAATTCGCCATGCAGCAGCGAGGGACCTTCTTTGAGTCCGATAGCGATTGAGAATTTCGAAGGCTGCCGACTCGACAGCCATTGAAATTGGCCGTGTAACATGGGTATAAGCCGCCGTGGTTGCTCAGTGGTTATGGTGTGTGGCTTCTGAGCCGAAACACGCGGGATCGATCCCAGCCGCGGCGGTCGCATCTCGATTGAGGCGAAACGCTAGAGGCCGGTCTACTGTGCGAAGTCCGCGCAAGTTAAAGAACCCGAGGTGGTGTAAATTTCCGCAGCCCTTCACTACGGCGTCCCCCATAGTCTGAGTCGCTTTGGAACGTTCAGCCCACAAAAACCGCAAAGTAAGAAATCATATGAAACCCCTTTCCATAAATAGGGCCTTTTCTTTGCTATTTTTTCTGCTGACTTCCCTCTCCTCTGGCAGGGAGTCAGTGCGCACCCGCCACCCTGGATACTGACGGGGGACGCCGGATGGAGGCGTCGGGGTCGCGGCACGGTGGAATGGGGAGGCGTCGCCAGAAGGCCTCGAAAGGCGTACCTTTCGAAGTTCCGCCTATGAAGCCATTGATGAGACAGGGGATCGGGTTCATTCCGACGCAGATGACTGTCGACAGCCGCCTTTCGTTACGCGCTTGCGCGCTCCTTTCTTGGCCCGCCATAGCGGACCGCCCATAGGGTACCCCGTCCTGCCGTTAATCCCTTTGGTATGCTCCGCACTTTCGAGTATGCCTGCGCGCGCCATGCCGGCAGGTAGCTTCTAGGATGTTCTGCGGAGCCCGGAGAGCCACGGACAGCATCCTCAAGCCGATGCAGTTAAAAGAAAGGTAACGAGGCCGTAAAAGAGGTCCGCTCTTACAGCCAGCGATTGCCGAAGGCTGTCGTGGACGAGAGCTCTTGCAGACGTCATTTATTGCCCTACCTGCGGCATTTCTTTAAAGAGCGATTTTTTCTTCGTTTCGAAAGCATGTGAGGTCGTGGCTACGAACTCGTCTTCGGCCCCAACCACCAAACTACACTGACCCAAATGAGTACTCAGATGCTTATTCATAGCTAGCTGATCAGTATTCTTTTTTCCATAACTATTGCTGTCCCACACTGCTGACAGAGTGTTGTTGAAAAGATTTTTTCTTCTTGATTGCCATGTTTATAGAAATTTCTAAAATTGTTGTTTGAAATAATCGCTGTACATAATTTACAATGACAAACAACTAGCTTTGCTCTGCTGAATTCCTTCTGTGATTTCTGTTGATGTTATGAAGCCCTGCCTTTCTGGGCGCTGTTGGAAACTTGAATAAATAAACAAAATAACAATATAGCCAGTTAGTGCATGCCCTTTCTTTTCGGGTGGTGTTCCTGCGCTGTTCCACAAGCACAGGTTCCACGCCAACCGCTACGCTGTGCCCGGCAGCCGAGAGGAGAGGCGCGAGATGGCGCTGGGGGTGCTGTCCCGGCTGGCTGACCTGGACACGGTGAGTGACAGCCTCTTGGTTGGTCATAATTTAATAGTGATAATAATGCACAGATTTATTTATCACGACGGTGATAAGGGCCGAGGAAAAAAGCCAGCAAGGCTTGACAAGCCCTCGGCCCCTACATATACAAAGGCATCAGGGGAACAAAGAACGCATATTACACAACAGTATCACAATAACAAAAATAGTACTAGTCAAATGTTTTAGGGGAATCCCCCAAGGTGGAGTAGATTTGTAACAAGGGAGTAATTACTCATTGACGCTCACTCAAGCGCAGCCAAACGGCTACAAAGGAAAGCTATAGCTATATATATAGAAACCTATATAAAGGAAAGGATAGCTTTCCTTTGTAGCCGTTTGGCTGCGCTAGGGAGAATGTCAATGAGTAATTACTCCCTTGTTACAAATCTGCTCCACCTTGGGGGGTTCCCCTAAAACATTTGACCAACACTGTTCCCACTTCGAGTTGTTGATCAATTCGCCCTCGGCGTGCCATAAGATTGCCATCCCGGTTAGCTCAATTGGTAGAGCGACTGGTCCGGTGAAGCGGTGGCCCGGGTTCGAACCCCGGACCAGGACGAATTTTTCTTTCACTGCGAAGTTTCTGAGAAAGCTGTATAGCTTTCCTTTGTAGCCGTATGGCTGCACTCGGGTGGATGTCAGTGAGTAATTACTCCCTGGTTAAAAATAGTACTACAAACTTACGATACAAACATTGAATCGAAAGGAAAAATGAAAAGATTATAGAACCAGACTAACTTTCGAAACGCTGCAAATGCTTACATAGACCACGGATCGTCGTACTAATTATGTCAATATTTTTTTGATGTAACGTGTTTAGGTGTTCAGGCAGCTGAGAGGCAATCATTTGTAACCCGTAGTTTGTTCTTGGAGGTTTGGTCTGCCACGGAAAGTGTTGTCTAGTATGGTACAGCTTCTCGCTCGGCGTTAGGCAGGCCAGTGTCCCCAAATAATCAATATGACGAAGTAGCTCCTTCTTATACCTCGAAAGCAGTTGAAAACTATAGATGTCAAAAAATTTTCATAATACATGCATCTCCAATGTACTGGTTTGTATTCTGGTTGAAACTAAGCACGTATATACATCTTATAGCCTTCTTTTGAAGTAGATAAATTTTATCAAGATTATTTAGAGTGGTCCTGCCCCAGACAAGGAGACAATAATTCAAATGAGATAAAAACAAAGATTTGTATATGAGCGCCTTAATCCTCGCAGGAAGCATTGTTTTCAGGCGATATAGGTGTCCTATTACTCGAGCGAGTTTAGGCTCCAAGTATTTTAAATTTTTCTACTATCTCAATTTCTTTAGAATTAAATAATAGTTTTTTATTAGTATGTAGAAGTTTGTTTCTTGGTCGGAAGATAACAGCCTTGCTTTTATTCACATTTATTTTTAACCTAATTAGTTCTGTCCAGTTATTTAGTTGGCAGAAAATATTGTTTCCTTAGTCTATCACGGCATCACAGTCATTCGTTGAGAGGAAAATACTTGTGCCGTCTGCGTAAATAAAAAAACGATGCTTGGTCGGTGATGTTTACTATGCCGTTAATATATAAGTTGAAGAGCAAAGGTCCTAATTTGCTACCTTCTGGTACTTCACATTTAATATTCCTTAAAGAACACTCAATACCATTAATTCTTGTATATTGTGCACGATTAGATAGATAACAGTTTAAAAGTTGCAGAGGAAGGCCTCTAGTTCCATGCGTTTCCAGCTTCCTAATCAGCAGTTTGGGATTTAGAGAATCAAATGGTTTTTTGAAATTAACAAAGATAGCTAGCGCGATATGTTTCTTTTCAAAACTGTCTAGGATATATTAGACATCTTTAGCATACCGTGTTAGGCCTGATTCTCACAGCCGGTCTCCTCTCCGGCGCGGCGGCGACGGAGCCGGGAACCGCGGCCGCAACGGAACGGATTTGTGTTCTAATCGAAAGAGGCGCCGGACACCGGCAAACCAGTTTGGGCGGCCGCTCGCTGCTCCCACGCGACTGTGCCTTTTTTTTTCTTCCGCGCGAAAAAAAAAACGCTGCTCGGCGCTGTCCGAAGGACATGCTGAAGTAGCGGTGAAAGTCGTCTGTCCTCTGCTTGCGCTTCGGTTCGCTTGGCTCTTATCGCAGGAAAAAAACGATGAGATCTCGCAAGCGGTGGAAAAAGATTGAAGTTAGTTTATTAACTCTACGCAACTCCCCTGTTTTTGCAACGAAATACCGCGCGTACAGCCCCATAACCAATATATATGAGTATAGCAAGCTACCTTTAAAGCCGCTGCAGAAATGACTGCTGCACTCACAGTATTCAGGCCGATATGCACGAAATTGAACATATGTAGGGTGGTAATGAACTCTGTTATCAATGGCTTGAGAGATTAAGCTAGCAAAAGAATTTAAACGGCTAATAAAAACAATGAGGCCTCAAGAGCTAGCATGGGTGAACAGAATTTCGTTTTTTCTGCTCTTTTCGTTATCTCCGCAGTTACCTCTCTCGCCCCTTTGTTCACCTGGATGGTTCCCCTTTGCATCAGCCATCCCCTTCACTTCGCTTTAAACCTGGCAACAGTTTTCGTCCCCCACTTCGTTACCCGCTCGAACTCCCTCTGTTCGTCATGGCCCACGGGCCGTGTTTTTTTTTTCAAGGTTTTTTCACCTTATGGCTCGCCTCTGAACTGTTGAGCCACATGTTCCTCACCGTTTCAACCTACCAGGCTTTTCCTGATTTGGGGTGTCTTAGGTTTGCGACCTTCTTGTAGCATGCAAGCTGAGTGCTGCAGTCGGCGCTGTTCGTGAACAGGCTCTTCCTTCTGGGCTAAATGTGAACGAGTGTGTTGACCCGGCGTGCCGTTTTCTGTATTTCTCTGTGCGTGGAGTGAACCTCAGTTGTTAGCCACAGTGTGGCTGGCTGGTGTTCGGTGATAGCGCCAAAGCTCTAAAGTCGGAATATCAGCGGTTCAAAAAAAAAACGGGCGTGCGCAGAGACGCCACCGGACAGAACGAATACCGCTAGCGGTATTCAGGCAACAAACACGTCAAGGCTATTTCGCGTGAAAAAAAAATGATTGCTTTACAAAAAAAAACATGGACGTCAGGAAGTTCTCTTGGAAAAGGTTTTGGTGCTGTCTTTTCATTCTTCTGACTGATAATTTAAAAGTTGTAGGTCACTTTGACAAACGGCCGGCTAGAGTGTTCGCAACAAGGTATCGTCCGAGTAGTTCTTTCTTAAAGCTCTAAGAGATAGCGCAGGAAATTCAAATACATAACAGTGGTGCTACTTGAGCGTCCCAGAAAAAAAAATTATCGTATATCCCGCGCCTAGTGAAAACACAATACTCATTCGGAGACCCGTTTTGGCTCGAACCCCTCGTGTATTGCCATATGAAATAAAACTGTCATCCGCTCTCTGCTCCTCGACAGCGGCCGCTTTTCGGGGCGCAAGGCGCGTGTATCTCCAGACGGAGAGTGAACAAATGAGCAGGCTTTTTGTTTTTTATGCAAAGCATATTGCTAGAGCTATGCCCCACGCCGTCACCGTGGCTGTACGCGTCCAACCACGTGACACGATGACGTCACACCACGTGACACGATTTTTTTTTTATTTATAGATACTGCGATCTTATACAGATCATAGCAGGGTGGGACAAAACAAAATACAAGCATATAAACACACAAATTCACAACATTTACAGGCACTTTTTAAACAGAAGTAAAGAATTTTGATTAACAGTCTCGCTATTAAGTTTATTCCAATCAGTAATTGTCCTCGGAAAAAAAGAATATTTAAAGCAGTTATTTCGCGCGTTCAAAGGGGTGATTGTTAGTGCATGCCTTTGTCTCGTGTTATAACCTGAGGAGTAAGAAAAATAATTAGAGGTATCAACTTTATAATGTCCTTTTATAAGCTGGAAAAAAACTTTAATCGACAAACACGATTGCGCTCAGTGACGGGGGGTAACCCACTTCGCCTCACGAGCTCACTTACAGATGCACGGCCATATGAGTTAAAAACTAATCTAGCTACTTTATGCTGTATTCGCTCTAATTTCTGAATGTTTGTTAACGTGAAAGGGTCCCAAATGATTACGGCATATTCTAGTAATGGACGGATGAGAGAATTGTAGGCCAATAGACGAACACTAGATGGGGATGACTTTAGGGAGCGCCTCAAGAAAAATAGCTTCCGCATTGAGTTTGCTGCTACAGCGTCTATGTGTTTTGACCACGAAAGGTTGTTAGTAATCCATAGGCCCAAATATTTATACTCTGTCACTTCTAATAATGATATGCTGTTAGTACCGTACACATAATGAAGAGGCATTTTCTTGTTTGTAATTTTCATGAACACGGTGTTTTCAAAATTAATGCACATCTGCCATTTGTTGCACCACGCAACCACTTTCGCTAGGTCATTATTTAGACGCACCTGGTCGTCAACTGAAGACACCACTTGATACAGGATACAGTCATCCGCGTACAGCCTCACGCGAACTGAAATATCTGCCACAATGTCATTAATAAACAAAAGAAATAAGAGTGGTCCCAAAACAGATCCCTGGGGGACGCCAGACATAACCCGGACACTGCTAGAAGAAATATTGTTCAGAGTGACGAACTGACATCTGTTCGAGAGATAAGCTTTAATCCATGCAAGTATCCTGTCATTTTTAATCTAATAACTTAATTTATGAATTAGTTTGTTATGTGACACCTTATCGAATGCTTTACGGAAATCCATGGATATTGCGTCTGTTTGTTTTCCCTGGTTAATCGACTGAGCAAAGTCATGCACAGTTTCAACTAACTGTGTACTTGTGGAAAACCCACGCCTGAAACCATGCTGAAAATCGGTAAGTACTTTGTGCTGTTCCAAGAAACCTAATATATGTTTATGAATTATATGTTCTAAAATTTTACATGATGTGGAAGTTAGAGATATGGGTCGGTAATTCTCGATGTGTGCTTTTTTTCCGGTTTTGTGCAGAGGTTTAATCGCGGCTGTCCTCCAGTCATCCGGTAAAGATCCGTCATGTAAAGATCTGTTGAATATTACTGTCAAGTACTTTGCGCACCACTCCGCATAGCGCTTCAAAAAAGTGTTTGGTATGTTATCGGGACCTGCTGATTTTTTGACATCAAGGTTCAAAAGCAAGTTACAAACACCAGTCTCTGAAATTACAACATCAGATATGGCAGGGAGTGCTGCAGAAAAGTTGGGCAGGCATCCATTATTCTCTGTGAATACTGACTGAAAAAATTTGTTGAACGCAGAACAAACAGCCTCATCAAGCACACATTTGCCGCCTACTATGAATTCGTTCGTGGAAGAAGATTTGGGCGTGATTTGGCGCCAGAATCTCTCGGGAGACGTTTTAATGAACGAGGGCAGGAGCGTTCCGTAATACTTTTCTTTGTCGCAAATTATTTTCTGCTTAAGTTCCTCTGAAATTGCTTCCACAATTGGTTTTAATGATGAATTCCTGCTTGATTTCTTTTTTAACCTTTTAAGCCTTTGCTGCAAGCGTAACGTCTCCCGAGAAATCCAAGGATTGCGGTACACAGACTTTTTTGCAATTTTGGGAATGAAACGGGCAATAGAATGCGAGACGATCATTTTAAAAGTAAGCCATAGGTCATTCACACTATCAGTGCTATTCTTAAAATTCTCATAACATGAATCAAGCATGTCCAGAATAGATTCGTCTTCCGCACGCGAAAAATTGGGAAAAAATTGCACGCTAGTTTGACGATCTGGGTACACATTTGACAAGCTCAGCAGCACAGCTTTGTGATCGGATATTCCGTTTGTGACTTCACAGGCTACGAAATTGCGGATGGCACCACTGACAAAAAATAGATCTAGAATTGATCCCGCGGCTCCTTGCATTCTCGTAAAATTATTTACTACTTGCAGCAGGTCAAATGTGAACACAATGTCGAGCATTACAGTATCAGCATTATGGGCAGAGAATGATGAAAAGGTGTGCCAGTCAATATTAGGCAAGTTGAAATCACCAGCCAGTATTAGTCTATCGTCTCTTTTTACATGGCATTGTAAATATGCTCTTAAGTTTTCCAAGACCGCAACAGAAGAGTTGGGAGGCCTGTAAAAAACACCAAGAACAAAGCGAACCCTGTTGATGTATGTTTTGCAAAATATGGCTTCAATGCCTTGAGCATCAGGCATCCTGAAAAGTTGCAATGATGATTTCATTAAAATTGCCACTCCTCCACCTCTTCTGTCACGGTCACTACGAAAAACCTTATAATCTTTAGGTACAAATTCACTGTCAAATATTTCATTGCTTAGCCAGGTCTCGGTAAGCATGCAACGTCCGCGTCATGACGTCATGACGATGACGTCATGACAGATGAGAAACAGGTCCCCCACCTCGCGCCGTCGCTCGGAGCTGTACGCGACCAACCACGTGACACGATGACGTCACGACAGATCGCCGTCACGCGCTGGGAGAGGGAGAAGGATGCAATCGCACAGACGCCGGAATGTCCTAGAGCGGCATTCCCGCGCATTTCGAACGCGCGTTCACACTCGGTGTAGGTGAAACGCTCGCTCCACCGGGTGGTGGTGGTGAAAACATTTCTTAATCATAGAGAGAGGTGTTGGGGGTCGTGAGAATGTGGCCTTGCTCCGTCGGCTACCGGCGTGACGGAGGCGACGGAGTGGGCTGCATTTGGACCGTTTTCACCCCCAAATCGGGTGGCCGGTGCCGCCGGGTCCTGCTCTACGTTTCCGTCGAGCGGCGGCGACGGAGCCCGCCCCCCACGGAGAGCGAGCCAGTCACAGCGCGACCTCGCTTCACTTCACCCGCGGCTTGCTCGCTGCGACCAAGAGATGGCGCTGGCGAGCGTCGGCGGCGGCAGCGATGCGCGGGTGCGCGGGCAGGGCGAAAAAACAAAAAGCCTGCTCACTTTTGTACTCTCCGTCGGCAGATGCACGCGCCTTGCGCCCCGAAAAGCGCCCGCTGTCGAGGAGCAGAGAGCGGATGACAGTTTGATTTTCACATGGCAACATACAAGGTGTTCGAGCCAAAACGGGTCTCCGAATGAGCATTGTGTTTCCACTAGGCGTGGGATATACGATAAATGATTTTTTTTTTCTGGGACGCTCAAGTAGCACCACTGTTATGTATTTGAATTTCATGCGCTATCTTTTAGAGCTTTGAGAAAAAACTACTCGGACGATACCTTGTTTCGAACACTCTAGCCGGCCGTTTGTCAAAGTGACCTACAACTTTTAAATTGAGACTTTTTTCAAGGAATGAAAAGACAGCACCAAAAGGAAAGCAATCATTTTTTTTTTTTTGACGCGAAATAGCCTTGCCGTGTTAGTTGCCTGAATACCGCTAGCGGTATTCGTTCTGTCCGGTGGCGTCTCTGCGCCCGCCCGTTTTTTTTTTTGTTTGTTTTTTTGAACCGCTGATGTTCCGACTTTAGAGCTTTGACGCTATCACCGAACACCAGCCAGCCGCACTGTGGCTAACACCTGAAGTTCACTCCACTCACAGAGAAATACAGAAAACGGCACGCCGGGTCAACACACTCGTTCACATTTAGCCCAGAAGGAAAAGCCTGTCCACAAACAGCACCGACTGCAGCACCGCGCTTGCATGCTACAAGAAGCTCGCAAACCTAAGACAGCCCAAATCAGGAAAAGCCTGGGAGGTTGAAACGGCGGCTCAGCATGTGGCTCAACAGTTCAGAGGCGCGCCATAAGGTAGAAAAAAACATGAAAAAAAAAAACATGGCCCGTGGGTCATGACGAACAGTGGGAGTTCGAGAGGTTACGAAGTGGGGGACGAAAACTGTTGCCAGATTTAAAGCGAAGTGAAGGGGATGGCTGATGCAAAGGGGAACCATCCAGGTGAAGAAAGGAGAAAGGGGCGAGAGAGGTAACTGCGGAGATAACGAAAAGAGCAGAAAAAACAAAATTCTGTTCACCCGTTGCTAGCTCTTGAGGCCTCATTGTTTTTATTAGCCGTTTAAATTCTTTTGCTAGCTTAATCTCTCAAGCCATTGATAACAGAGTTCATTACCACCCTACATATGCTCAATTTCGTGCAAATCGGCCTGAATACTGTGAGTGCAGCACTCATTTCTGCAGCGGCTTTAAAAGTAGCTTGCTATACTCATATATATTTGTTGTGGTGCTGTACGCGTGGTGTTTCATTGCAAAAACAGGGGAGTTGCGTAGAATTAATAAATAACTTCAAAATTTTTCCACCGCTTGCGAGACCGCATCGTTTTTTTTTTCTGTGACAAGAGCCAAGCGAACCAAAGCGCAAGCAGACGACAGACGACTCTCACCGCTACTTCGGCATGTCCCTCGGACACCACCGAGCAGCGTTTCTTTTTTTCGCGGAGAGGAGACCGGCTGTGAGAATCAGGCCTGATTCTCACAGCCGGTCTCCTCTCCGGCGCGGCGGCGACGGAGCCGGGAACCGCGGCCGCAACGGAACGGATTTGTGTTCTAATCGAAAGAGGCGCCGGACACCGGCAAACCAGTTTGGGCGGCAGCTCGCTGCTCCCACGTGACTGTGCCTTCTTTTTTCTTCCTCGCGAAAAAAAAAACGCTGCTCGGCGCTGTCAGAAGGACATGCCGAAGTAGCGGTGAAAGTCGTCTGTCGTCTGCTTGCGCTTCGGTTCGCTTGGCTGTTATCGCAGAAAAAAAAAACGATGCGATCTCGCAAGCGATGGAAAAAGATTGAAATTAGTTTATTAACTCTACGCAACTCCCTGTTTTTGCAACGAAATACCACGCGTACAGCCCCATAACAAATATATATGGCCCAAGGACCCTCACACGAGGGTTGACAGTATTGTTAAACAAATAAATAAATAAATAAAATATATGAGTATAGCAAGCTACTTTTAAAGCCGCTGCAGAATTGACTGCTGCACTCACAGTATTCAGGCCGATATGCACGAAATTGAACATATGTAGGGTGGTAATGAACTCTGTTATCAATGGCTTGAGAGATTAAGCTAGCAAAAGAATTTAAACGGCTAATAAAAACAATGAGGCCTCAAGAGCTAGCATGGGTGAACAGAATTTTGTCTTTTCTGCTCTTTTCGTTATCTCCGCAGCTACCTCTCTCGCCCCTTTCTCCTTTCTTCACCTGGATGGTTCCCCTTTGCATCAGCCATCCCCTTCACTTCGCTTTAAACCTGGCAACAGTTTTTGTCCCCCAATTCGTTACCCTCCCGAACTCCCTCTGTTCGTCATGGCCCACGGGCCATGTTTTGTTTTGTTTTTTGCAAGTTTTTTTTCTACCTTATGGCTCACCTCTGAACTGTTGAGCCACATGTTCCTCACCGTTTCAACCTACCAGGCTTTTCCTGATTTGGGGTGTCTTAGGTTTGCGAGCTTCTTGCAGCATGCAAGCGGAGTGCTGCAGTCGGCGCTGTTCGTGAACAGGCTTTTCTGTCTGGGGCTAAATGTGAACGAGTGTGTTGACCCGGCGTGCCGTTTTCTGTATTTCTCTGTGCGTGGAGTGAACCTCAGTTGTTAGCTAGAGTGCGGCTGGCTGGTGTTCGGTGATAGCGCCAAAGCTCTACAGTCGGAACATCAGCGGTTCAAAAAAAAAACAAAAAACGGGCGTGCGCAGAGACACCACCGGACAGAACGAATACCGCTAGCGGTATTCAGGCAACAAACACGGGAAGGCTATTTCGCGTCAAAAAAAAATGATTGCTTTCCAAAAAAAAAAAAACATGGACGTCAGGAAGTTCTCTTGGAAAAGGTTTTGGTGCTGCCTTTTCATTCTTCTGACTGATTTCTTGAAAAAAGTGTCAAATTAAAAGTTCTAGGTCACTGTGACAAACGGCCGGCTAGAGTGTTCGCAACAAGGTATCGTCCGAGTGGTTTTTTCTTAAAGCTCTGATAGCGCACGAAATTCAAATACATAACAGTGGTACTACTTGAGCGTCCCAGAAAAAAAAATTATCGTATATCCCGCGCCTAGTGAAAACACAATGCTCATTCGGAGACCCGTTCCGGCTCGAACACCTCGTATATTGCCATGTGAAATAAAACTGTCATCCGCTCTCTGCTCCTCGACAGCGGGCGCTTTTCGGGGCGCAAGGCGCGTGCATCTGCCGACGGAGAGTACAAAAGTGAGCAGGCTTTTTTTATTTTCTCCCTGCCCGCGCACCCGCGCATCGCCGCCGCCGATGCTCGCCAGCGCCATCTCTTGGTCGCAGCAAGCAAGCCGCGGGTGATGTGAGGCGAGCTCGCGCTATGACTGGTACGTTTTCCGTGGGGCGGGGCTCCGTCGCCGCCGCTCGACGGAAACGTAGAGCAGGATCCGGCGGCACCGGCCGCCCGATTTGGGGGGGAAAACGGTCTTGGCAGCTATTTCGTTCTGGCATCTACTTTATGAATATATGCATAAACATTGAAGGACTATGATATATGGTATCACGATCGGCCGTTCTTACCTCACCGCTTCTAGCACACCTTGTTTTCTCTTTGTCAGTGATTTAAATAGTTTTTCTGCACTTGACGACATCACGCTATTTTTAAAGCCACTATTAAATAACCTCCGAACTTACACACTCAACTATCGGTTGTTTATTGTTCCCAGGACCACGTATTCTGTCCCATGTATACGCATCAGCAACGCTTCTTTTAATTAGAGAGCTTAGAATGGTTAGAATCCTGCCTATTTCATTCCTTTAGTGTTGAGCCACCAGCAAATGTGTACCAGGCTTTCTTGTATTTCTGGGCACAGGAATGTTGTAGAAGACGCTTCAGGTGGCCCATATCTTCAATCTAGGCCAGTGAGCACATGTGTGGAAAGCGCGGCGCATCTGCATCAATTGCGCCGGCATTTCTTGCATCGAAGTAGAGCAAAGTCATCTAAGTGGCGAAAACTGTGTTCTATTAACTTTGGGTAATTTTATTTTATTTATTTATTTATTTCCGAAATACTTCAGACCACATAATGGTAAGGTCTCGTATTAGCATAGATTTGAAGAGGTAACGGAAGAAAGTAGTGAACCGGAAGGCTATCAACGTGTTAGCGTTGAGAAGGGAGGTAGAGGAATTCAGGATTTCGCTGCAGAAAAGATTTCCTGCATTAACTCAAGAAGGCCGTAAAGTTGAAACAATGAACGATAATCTCACAGCTATCGTTGCGGAGTGCACCGAAGTAGTCGGTGGTAGGATGCTTCGACAGCATACCCGTAAGCTGTCACAGGAGATTTAAGATCTGATTAAGAAACGCCGAAGCATGAGGACACAAAGCACAGACAGAATAGGACAGCAAAGCACAGACAGAATAGAACTAGCAGTTAATAAATAAGCGCAAGGTAGCCTAAATCAGACAGTTTAACATGGCGAAAATCGAGGCTGCTCTAAAGTACGGAGGTAGCCAGTTAAAAATGTCCCCTCTACGGCGGCGCCGATTGCAATCCTCTCTTAAGATCTCGTAGAGGGAAATTGCTGTTGAAGATGATTGTTATAGGATTCTTGACGTCTTGCAGATTCGAATTGCTCAATCACATTGCAAGAGGACACTTCTGGAGAGGTTAACTTTTATAACAATTAAAAGCACAAAGGAAGATAGAAGCAAGGAGAAAACATATTTACACTTGACTGGCTCAACGTGACGAAACCAGCCCTCGGTCCTGCCGAAACAGCGGGTTTTAAACCCTATGTCCCCGCCCTCGGTGGGGAGAATAACCAATCAGGTACTGTACAAACATCCACCCAATAACTTATTGGGGAAAGGAAAACACAACCAATCAATGATTGGGGAAAGAAGGTAGCTCATCGCGACACCGTACACATATGTACACTTTCCACCATCACGATTTCAGATAATTACGCTTTCCTGCTGCGAGCTTCGCGAACACTCTCACTTTCCCATGATGCAGATTACTTTAATGTCCGGTTGACCCAAGTTCCAGGAAAGCCACTTCAACTCATCTGTTAAGCATCGTCGCTCCTCATGCCTGCAGCTAGCGTCACAAATGTCAAAGCACGCCGCTGCAGACATGGCACAAAAGCCCACGCACTGTGATGCAGCCTAACGACTCCGTCCATGAGGGGAGTTTGACGTCTCCCGTAATCCCCCGCCATTCGGCGCCCCCTCTTCTCCCGCTGGGTTGACTGACCCGCTTCTGTGCGGTTGTGCGGAGGGCCCAAGAAAAAGGACGTAATAGGCATTCCACTAACGCGACCGGATGCGGTAAACAAAATACAGCACCGCGAACTTCACTCCTCCCAACCAAGAATGTCACAAGCTTGTTGTCAATGGGACATTAAAGTTCAGTCACGGTGTCCAACAACAAAAGTACATACGCACGCACGCACACGTACGTCGGCTGTCCGGTCAGTCCACACACACGCACACGTGCGCCGGCTGTGCAGTCAGTACACCAGCACGCACACAGCGGTCATTTCAACCCGCACACACAAGGCCGGAAACCAATCTGCACATTCCAGAATCCACCCTGTCAGACCTGTAGGCCAAAATAGGCCAGTTGGCTCCCAACCTCCTGCACCCCGAAATGGCTGTCGCAGGGTTTAGTGATCAGAGTATCACCTCCAAACAAGTGCATACAAATAATCAAGGAATTATCTTCTGTATACACTAACCACCATCAGGTACTCTGTGCTGCGGTCGCTAGAAGAGCAACAAAACGATAATTGCCTGATAATTACAGCTCTTCCTCGCATGCTAGGCGAGCGAGTGCATCCGTACATTTGTTTAGGGAACCCTTGATGTGCACAATCCCCAGGTCATACTTTTGCAACGCAAGTGACCAGCGCATCAACCGCGGGTTATAGTCTGTTGCGACTCTCACTTTCACCCCGAATAGCCACGTATCTAGTTTTACCAGTGCCCACACGACTGCAAAAGCTTCTCTTTCAATTTCTCACAAAAAAGAAAACGATAAGCACAAGTTCCCTCTGCTTTGTGTTCAGGGATTAACATTTCAGCCGCGCCCTTGGGGTCGCGTTCGTGTGACCTTCCCTTCAGCTGCGGAAGTGTGACGAATGTAGTCGCCCCTCGCGTTAAGGCGGGGACACATGTGCTAAAAGTTCGTGCGATTCGCTGCGGCGCGTCGTTGCGACCGTCGTCGCAACGACCGAGCGCAGCTCGTCGCATGCGTCCAACCTGCTGGATGCCAACCACGAGCCGCATGCGGCAAACGCAACGACGGGAAGCGGGAGCCAATGCGAGCGCGGAGAGCGGCAGCGTCATGATGACGTAGAGCGCGAGGCTCAGGGCGCTCGGGGCCGAGCCATACCGGGCCGGTCTGTCAGCTCTGATGCCGGCCGCCGGCGACTGAAAAACGCGCTAGTATTGTTTGTTGACGTTCTAGCAAGCCCAGGGATAGATGCATGTCAAAATTGCATCATTTTTGACGATCGTTGGCTAATACCGAGTTGCACGTAACAAGCAAATTTCATCCCACAGCCGCTTCGGGGCTGCTGCTACTTGGTTTGGTTCGCCTACCGTCTGCTAATCCGTTTCTGAAGGCGTCGTGGAAATCGAACATATCTTTTATTATGGGACGAGTTCGCAGTGAAGCGATGTGAGTAGTAGGCCTTTTATTATAGCACAGGCGACTTCCGAAGCGCTGTCAGCTGCGGCTTCGACGCGATATAAAGTAGGCCTAGCGACGACTAGGGCAGCCGGGACCAGCGCGCAGTTCGTCACCCGGCGTTGCCGCAGGGGGTGTCGTTGCCGAAAGATCCTCTTTTGCACAGGTATATTGTCGTTGCTCGAATCTAGGAAGCATCCTCTCTGGTACATGGCTGTTTTGTACTTTCTTGTGCGAACGTGAAGTACGCCGAGCATGCCGGCCGGCCGGCCAGCCTGGATCCCGTCTGCCGGCGTCATAAAAACGTGCTAAAGTGTATTCTTGACTTAAATAATAAACCCTGGGATGAGTTTTTTGAAAGTAGTTCGGACGGCGCGAAAACAACAAAGACAAAGGAGACACGAACACAACAGGACGGGCGCCAACTTGCAACTGAAGTTTATTGCACCAGACCCCTACATTTTATGCATCACCCCAGCCATATCTCGCAAGCCTATCACACATCAAAACGAAATTGTCATCAAAAGTCCTAACACGGAAGCCCAAATCAAAGTACTTCTTGAGCATATTTCTTCTGCATTGGACCCTTTCCTCTATTCAAGTTTCTGTACCGACCCCGTCATTACGTGTACCAACCTTATTGCCGTATCTACTTGCCAGTCTCGGGTGCTTTCCTTCTGCTTGAAGCGAAAAATCATTCTATTTGAGGTGCAGGCCCTTGTCGGCGTTCTGCAGCCATCTTGGGGCCACATCAGGCGCATTTGCAAGATTCTCAAGTCTGAGTACTGGAGGCAGGTCCGCATGTTCCAGGATTGGGTACGTGTCCTTGTTTTTCTCGGAAGAGACCCGACAAAAGAGCACCGGCGGCTAGAAGAATTGAAAAGGTTGTCGGCAAGGACTACAGAGTTTCTCTGGCAACGTGCGGTGACGAGCCTGCTTCGCCAACATAAGGAACCTTCCTGCGTTCGCCCCAGCAAGCTTGTCGTCCTTGGAGATGCGGTTCTTCCAGAAAAAGTGAAAGAAGTCTTGGAGAAAGGCCCAAAGTTCTGCTTCCCGGTTCATGCCAAGCGGCAGGAGTTGCTGGACATGGTTAGAAGGGTGGCCGGCCATGCGACGGAGCGTGGAAAAGAGAGGATTATAGATGACGGTGTCGCCTGCCTGACGAGGTGCGTCGGGGCTAACCCCCCGAAAAACCCGCCTCTTGAAAAGGTGTCCAGTGCCCTCAAAGAAAAAGGTCTCCTGGCGCTCCAAGCAGACAAAGATGGTGGCTTTGCTGTCCTACCCGTGGATTTGTTCCAACAAAAGGCGGTTGCAGCCATCAACAAAAACTTCAAACTGGTCAAGTTCAACGCACGAACGAGAAAACGACAAGCACTCAAAATCTTGGATGACTTGCACCTGGATGCCATCAAGAAGCGAGCAAAAGATGAAGAGAGGGGCTTCCTTGAAATATTCTTCACGGTAAAAACCCACAAACCTGGAATGCCACTAAGATCCATCGTATCGGAAAAAGGAACATGGCAGTGCGTTGTCAGTCGCTACCTACAGAAGCACCTCGGTTCTT
Source organism: Amblyomma mixtum (assembly GCF_055824585.1). Taxonomy (NCBI): domain Eukaryota; kingdom Metazoa; phylum Arthropoda; class Arachnida; order Ixodida; family Ixodidae; genus Amblyomma; species Amblyomma mixtum. Next base: position 168,451,256 of record NC_143021.1, read on the forward strand.
TGGTGGAAGATGATCCTTTCATGGTTCGCAGTTCTTCGTACGTCGTGCAGCAACTGAACGTTTTGCCCTCCCTTGAATACACTGGTTTCTCCATTGATTTTGAAGATTTATACTACTCTGTTCCTCATCATGGACTCCTAAGCGCGGTCAGAGAAAAGATCATCACAACAGGTGAAGTTCAATTTCAAAATGCAGCTGGGATTAGCAGTGACAGTTTTGTAGCCTTATTAGAATTTTACTTAGGCTTGACCGCCATTTCATTTGAAGGTAGCTTCTTTGTCCAGAAAAAAGGTGTATGCATAGGGTCTTCAGTGGCACCCGTACTCTGTGATATTTTCTTGTCAGCTGTTGGGAACCAAATTAAAAGTCATCTTATAGACCCACGTGTAGTATCCATTTTTAGATATGTGGACGATTTTTTGGTTATCATGAAGAATGTTCATGAGTCCGATCTAGCTTCGGCGGCAGAAAGTGTGTTATCAGTCTTCACCAATAACAGCCAGGGCCTCAAGTTCACGTGGGAGTTACCAGTGAATCGTGAACTGCAGTTTTTAGACGTTAGATTGGTTTTCATGAAGGATCACCTATGCTGGGCATACAATCCCAGATCAAGGAAAGGGCTGTTGCCGTTTGATAGTGCTCATTCAAAACTCGTAAAAAGAGCAATAATCGTTAATTCTCTTCTGAGCGCTTTAAGAAAGTCGTGCCATCACAGGATGTCATCGAGCTTTGCTGCCCAAATTCAGAGGTTACATGAAGCCGGTTACCCGCCCCATTTGATTTTGGCTGTTTCTGAAATGTTAGTTCAGAGATTGAAGCGGCCTCTGGATGAGAAACTTCTAGAAGCAAGAAAAAAATCGGTCCCTGTGATTCCCTACATGCATAAGGTTTCCCATGGCATTAAAAAAGTAGCAAGCAAACATCAGGTGCAGGTTGTGTTCTAGGCCCCATCAAAGTTGTCAAAGAATTGCACTGTGTCAAAACCTGAGAAGAAACGACCGGTTTGCCCTATTAAACATCAAAAACAGTTCACGAAATGCAGATCACAAGTGGTATATCAGATTCCTCTAAGCTGTGGTCTTGTGTACATAGGGCAAACCGGTCGATGTTTTAATGAACGGGCCAGCGAACACATGCGGAATGTGCGCCAACAACATGGAAGTTTCCTTGCTGACCACTGCAAGACTTGCAAAGGGTGTAGTCCGGATTTGAGCAAAACAGTTTTTTTGAAGAGCGGTAAAGACAGATTTGAGCGGGAAGTAGTGGAGGCATTTTTTATTAAGAAAGCGGGAAGCGCATGCGTGAGTAGGCCTTCAATTTCAATTAGTGACGCTGAGGTGGCTTTTCTCGAAGGCTGTCTTTAGATTTTACGTTTTATCTTTGACGCTGGGAGGTTTTCTCAATGATTTTGACGCTAGAAATAGTTCATTGACGCTGGGAGGTTTCCCCGAAGGTTTACGTTTTCATGTCCACCAAAAATTTTCCGCGTTTGTTGTTGGTCATTCTTTCATTATCACAATTTGTGTTAAATCAGGATTGTTGAGTTTGCGCTCTGGTTGCCTTGTCCAAACGTTTGTATTTCTTTTCAGAAAGAATTGCTTTCATGTGGGTTGCGCGCTCTTCTAATCTCGAGACTTATAAAATAAGGAAAATGTTATCATGTGTATAGTGCAGAATGCATATCTGTCTGTAATAGTTGCGCCTACTTCCGGTGTTAGGACTTTTGATGACAATTTCGTTTTGACGTGTGATAGGCTTGCGAGATATGGCGGGGGTGATGCATAAAATGTAGGGGTCTGGTGCAATAAACTTCAGTTGCAAGTTGGCGCCCGTCCTGTTGTGTTCGTGTCTCCTTTGTCTTTGTTGTTTTCGCGCCGTCCGAACTACTTTCAAAATATGAACCAACTAGCCCAAATCAAAGTACTTCCTGGGATGAGAAATGTGAAAAATATGTCATTTTTGAGGATCGCTGACCAATACTGAGCTGCTGCTAAAGGTGACGACTGCGATACAAGCAAACTTCTTTCCACAACCGCCTCGCAGCTGCCGCTGGCCTGACGTTGGGGTCCGGCTCACCTGGCGCCCGCTCGGTTCGCTGCCGAAGGCGTGGCGGAAATTGACCATATTATTACTTTATTGTGAGATGATGCTGTCGACAGCAGAGCGACGTGTGGAGTAGGCCTTTTATTATAGCTCAGGCGACTTCCGAAGCGCCGGCCGCTGCGGCTTCGAGGCGAAAGAGGCTATAGGCCTAGCGACGACCACGGCAGCCAGGCAGTAGCAGAGCTCGTCGCCCGGAGTGCCCGCGAGCGGTGCCGTTGCCGAAAGCTCGCAACATAAGCAGGCATGCTTCGTCGCTGCTCGAGCAGACTTTCTGATAACAAGGCAATCTAGTCTTTTCTTGGGATATTTGTACACGATCACAACCAGCGCTGAGGCACCGCTGCACGGCGACGAAGTGTGACAGCGGTTGTGGGCGGAGCTTGGGTAGAGCGGCGCAGCGATGCTCACCGCTCCGTGTGACCCTGCTTGCAGTGGGATGCCAGTTCGCACGCGACGATCGGTGCGGCGCGTCGGCGAAGTTGTCGCTCATGTGTCCCCTGCTTTAGTCACTCCCTGACCCCTGTCTCCGTTTCTGTGCTCCGTCCAGACACTGTGAAGGCCTCGGAAGTGCGTGCAGTGCCGAATCGTACTACACAATGCACTATGAGCAAGACGATTGCCCGTCCCCCCTTCACATTTTGAGCTGCCTGCACTGCCCTCATTCTTACCCGTCTGCTGACACCGCAGACGCAAACAAGTTTCCCGTGTTCTTGCCTGTAGCCTGGCGCCACAAACTTGCCGTGGGAGCTTTCGACGTCGTCTTTTTCGGGGGATCGGCCCACACATTTTCGAAGAATCTCGCGGTTGAGTGTATGTGCAGCCGGAATTCTTTTTTTTTTTTTGGGGGGGGGGGGGGGGGGTTTGTTCTCTGATTTACCCGCACGCGTCGCACAATCAGAATCTACACTCTGATACGCTATGCGGTTCCTTTCTTTAGGCTCTGGAACAACCTCTTCGCTCTTTACATCAGAGCCAGTGAGCACTGCTAACTCAGGATAAGAGCCTTTCCTTTCTTTTTGCTCCAGAAGTGGTGCGCTCTTTTCTGCTTCCTGCGAGCCTCCCGCGTGCACCTCGGGGTCAACTACCATCTCTTTAGGTTTCCCCCGCACACCAAGGGTGCACTTTTCTCCGGGTCGACTACGCACTGACTCCACGCAACCGACTTGTGGACATTTCACTGCCTCTGGGTGGTGCGACCCATAACTCTGAGGATTGTCCTGTGGCGTTAACCCGTCTTCCTGACTGCCTTCAAGCTCGCCTGGCTCATCCGTGAAATCAGGAGAAGAGGATGCACTTGCGACACTGTCGATTCCTGAGCTATGACGAAGGCTGCGGCTACTGTCGGCTCCGCATTCTCTTCTTCCTCAAATTCTACTACGGCCTTAGATTCGTTTCCATCTAATCCGTTTACGGTGCTCAATTCTGGCTCGAGAGCAGTCCTCTCATGCGCCTCTTTCGTCTGCTTCTTTTCAGCTTGTTTTAGTAGCATATGCGTGTCCAGCGTCAGCAACGCTCCCCGATTTAATTTCGATTGCATCTGTGCAAGTTTTATCTTTTCTCGCTCAATTACGATTTTCAAATTCTCAATTTCAAGCAGCTGCTCTGCCTTCTGCTCAACCTCCACGCGTCGGATAATGCCCTCCCGATTATACCGTACGGCAGCCATCTCCCTTTTCCGTGCTATCCTTTACAGCACGAAAACACTGCACCGACATGGTGAATTCGGAGAAAGCAGAAAGTCTCCTACCTCGCTGGTTGCTTTCCTCTGCCACGGTAAACTCGTCGTACTGAGTGACGACAGCGGGCTCCTCGGTGCGGATGAGTTGAGCCTCGGCTCTCACGGCAGCTCGCTGACTTGAACCTCCCTGGCGATGTCGCCTTGCAGCTTGCAGTTTCTTGATGCGACCGCCTGGTTCATTCAGCAGCTTGCTGACCTCTGCCTCGTTTGACTCGCTGGTCGCCTGGTTCTTGTCTTGAACCTCAGCGCGGACGCCTGGTTCCTTCCGCAGCTCACGGATTTGGCACCTCCACGACACGTCGGTCGCCTGGCTCTTTAAAACTCCTCGCTGACTTGAGCCTCCTACGTCCCGTAGCCTACGTACCTGCAGCCTCCGAAGCTTCCAACGTCACTCTATGACGTTGACTCACGTCCCTCATTTAGGACGTGCCGCTCTGCAGCTTGTCCACCGACTTGATCTTCCGCCCCTCCGTCAGATACCTCGAGCAGAAAGGCGTAGCAAATCCTGTCGACTTGCGCCAGTTAAAATGTCCCCTCTACGGCTGCGCCAGTTGCAATCCTCTCAAGATCTCGTAGAGGGGAATTGCTGTTGAAGGCGATTGTTGTAGGATTCTTGACGTCTTGCAGATTCGAATTGCTCAATCACATTGCAAGAGGACACTTCTGGAGAGGTTAACTTTTACAACAATTAAAAGCACAAAGGAAGATAGAAGCAAGGAAAAAACATATTTACACTTGACTGGCTCGACGTGACGAAACCAGCCCTCGGTCCTGCCGAAACAGCGGGTTTTAAACCCTATGTCCCCGCCCTCGGTGGGGAGAATAACCAATCAGTTACTTTACAAACATCCATCCAATAACTTATTGCGGAAAGGAAAACACAACCAATCAATGATTGGGGAAAGAAGGTAGCTCATCGCGACACCGTACACATATGTACACTTTCCACCATCACGATTTCGGATAATTACGCTTTCCTGCTGCGAGCTTCGCCAACACTCTCACTTTCCCATGATGCAGATTACTTCAACATCCGGTTGACCCAAGTTCCAGGAAAGCCACTTCAACCCACCTGTTTCTCATCGTCGCTCCTGATGCCTGCAGCTAGCGTGACAATATGTCAAAGCACGCCGCTGCAGACATGGCACAAAAGCCCACGCACTGTGATGCGGCCTAACGACTCCGTCCATGAGGGGAGTTTGACGTCTCCCGCAATCCCCCGCCATTCGGCGCCCCCTCTTCTCCCGCTGGGTTGACTGACCCCTTTCTGTGCGGTTGTGCGGAGGGCCCAAGAAAAAGGACGTATTGGGCATTCCACTAACGCGACCGGATGCGGTAAACAAAATACAGCACCGCGAACTTCACTTAGCCTAAAAGCAGTGAAGAGAAAACTAGGCATTATGCATAGGTATAAACCAGTTGTATGCGCTAAGAGACAAAGAGGGCAATACCATTAGCAATATGGGTAAGATTGTTAGATTAGGCGAAGAGTTCTAAACAAATCTATAGACTAGCGGATGTAATCAGAACGTTACTGAGAGGGGCAGTCGAGAACAGCACTAGGACATCCCACCAGTAACGAAGGAAGCTTTAGGAGCAATGAAAATGGCGAAAGCAGCTGGTGAGGACAAGGTAACAGCAGATTTGCTGAAGGACAGAGGAGAGATTGTGCTCGAAAAACTAACCACCCTGTATACGCAATGCCTCGTGATGTCGAGAGTACCAGAAGCTTGGAAAAATGCTAACATTATGTTAATTCATAACAAAGGAGAAATCAATTATTCGAAAAATTACAGACCGATCAGTTTACTGTCTTGCTACCCACAAGGTATTTACTAAGGTAATCGCTAATAGAATCAGGGCAACCTTAGACTTCAATCAACCAAATGATCAGGCAGGCTTTCGTAAACGATACTCCACAATAGACTATATTCACGCTTCAATCAGGTGATAGAGAAATGCGCAGAATATAACCAACCCCTATATATAGCCCTGATTGATTGCGAGAAAGCATTTGACTCAGTGGAAACCTCAGGTGTCATGCAGGCATTGTGGAATCAGATTTTAGAAGAGTGTTACGTGAAAATAATGGAGGATATTTATAGCGATTGCACAGCTACCGCAGTCCTCCATAAAGTCAGTAACAAAATTTAATAAGAAAAGGTGCCAGGTAGGTGGACACAATCTCGCCAAAGCTATTCACCGCCTGCTTACAGGAGGTATTCCGGGAACAGAAATGGGAACAGTTAGGGATAAGAGGTAACAGAGAATACCTAAGTAATTTGGGATTCGCTGATGACGCTGCATTGCTAAGTCACTCAGGATATAAAATGCAAAGCATGATCATTGATTAAGACAGGCAGAGCAGAGCGGTGGGGATGAAAAATTAACATGCAGAAAACCAAAGTAATATTCAACTGTCTTGCAAGGGAACAGCAGTTCGCAGTTGGTAGTGAAGTGCTGGAAATGTTAAGAGAATATGTCTACTTAGGGCAGGTAGTGACCGCAGATCCGGATCATGAGAGGGAAATAACTAAAAGAGTAAGAATGGGCTGGAGCGCATTTGGCAGGTTCTGTCAAATCATGTATGGCAGTTTACCAATATCCCTCGAGGGAAAAGTATACAACAGCTGTATCTTCTACGGGGCAGAAATGTGGAGGCTAACAAAGAGGGTTCAGCTTAAATTAAGGACAAGCAGCTAGCTATGGAAAGAAAAATGATAGGTGTAACGTTAAGAGATGGGAAGCGGGCGGAGTAGGTGAGGGAACAAACGCGGATTATGACATCCTAGTCGAAGTCAAGAGGAATAAATGGGCTTGACAGGGTGTGTAGTGCGAAGGCAAGATAACCGCTGGTTCTTAAGGGTAACTGAGTGGATTCCAAGAGAAGGCAAACGTAGCAGGAGGCGGCAGAAAGTTAAGTGGGCGGATGAGATTAAGAAGTTTGTGGGGATACGGTGGCCATAACTGGCATAATCGGAGAGACATGGGAGAGGCCGTTGCCCTGCAGTGGGCGTAGCCAGCTGGTGATAATGACGATGCAGGCCAAAGCCCGAACAGGAGGGGCATACATGAAACACAGAAAGTACAGCTTTGCAGCATGTAGAATAACAGCACAAAAACGTTGCACGCGAAGTGGATTAGCGCAGGAGTTGAAGCTATAGAGGGGAAAAATAATGGGGTATTCTCTAACGTTGAAGAAAAAGCGCACAGTTCAAAAGTACAGGCACGAATTCTCCACGGACAATTAAGCACAGACAATAATGAAATACATGCGCAAAAAATAATAAAAGGCGAAGACGGTTTGGCCTTTAATCTCCAGAGTTTGGAATATATGTCCCTATCATGCTCAGAGATAGAAGACAGTATTCGGGTAAGTTGTTCCGATCAGTTACAGTTCGAGGAAAGAGCTAATATTGTTATGCGTTTGTCCTTCGGTAGTAGGGCATTAAAGGAAGTGAATGAGTAGGTCGTGTCTGAATGGAGTAAGCGGCGTTAGTTATAGGTTGTGGTTCAGAGCTAGTTTACGGTTTAATAAGTGGTACAGAAATTTGATGCGTAAGAAGTTGCGTCTCGAATGGAGGGTATGCATTTGGTTGGATGCCAGTGCAGCATGTACGGAAACTGTGCGACCGTATATAGAATACATGAAGCGAACGACTCGGCGCTGGTTTCTTTCTAATATTTCAGTATTGTTTTAGTGAAAGGGTCCCAGATGATCAAAGCATATTCTAGTTTAGGGCGTATCAGGGAAGTATATGATTGGTCTTTAAGTTGAGATGTCGCGTCTTCGAGCTTATGACGTATTAAAGGAAGTGACCGTTGCGGATGGACTCATCTGACCACATAAAAAAACCTTGTGCTAGAGCCGAATAAAGTTATCCTATCCTATCCTATTTCGGAAGGTTGATAAGGAGATATTCCTGTTATTGGTATTCTAGTTGAGATCACTTTTTATTGTCACTCTCAAATATTTGAATTCATTAACCTCAGTGAGATGACTGTCCTGGATGACGTATATGAACTGACGAGGACGTTTTAAGGCGGAAGCCTTTAATGTCTCATCGTTGTAAGCAGCAGTTGTCGACAGAAATGTCACGCTTTTCAATTGGTCGAAACGGCTGTGACGTCACAGTGCGCGAATTTCAAACGAGGCCAATTGTACTTTGGCTAGTAACCATGCAACCAATTGAAGGGATCGTATAGTGATGCTACAAGTGGGACTGAGCTTAGTTAATTGCTTAATTACCCAATTAGCCTAATTCACTTTTCTAATCAGGCCATATAAATGAATAAAACTGAGTTGGAAATTGGTCGAGCTCGGGAATTGAACCCCGGTCTTCGGCGTGCGAGACGAGCATGCCAACCACTACGCCATGCCAGCTCGATGGTTTGGAATGAACAAAGGCGCGTCTAGTGGATACGGTGTCTTCGCTCACTCCCAGTATCCTCCCTTCCTTTCCGGCGAGGTTAAGGTGTCCACCGAGATATGAAAGACAGGTACATTTCCTTTCCTCAAAAACCAATTTACCGACGAGCGACGCGTAGAACCGAATGGGCGATGGCGCTCTATGGACTCCCTGGCAGCGTTGCAAGACGCTGTCGCGTTCCACTCTTAGAGGCGAAGCTTAACATCTTAACCACACATGAGTTACCACACTTTAGGTAAAAAAAAGTGCACCCATGAATTTTGACGGGTGTCCATCGAGATATGTGAGACAGTTACTACGTAATTTCATTTCCTCAAATACAATTTTCATTTTCTTCATTACGGGATCTCTTTGTCTTCTTTCACTCCCACTTCCTCCCTTCTTCTACGGTGCGGTTCAGGTTTCCACCGACATCACAGGTAATTACTGCGCCATTTGCTTTCCTCTAAAGCGTCGCGTGCAAAGAGCAACGCATCGCGCCGAGTGGGTGGTGGCGTTCCGTGGACTCCCTGGCAGGGCTACAACACGCTGTCGCGTTCCACTCCAAAAGGCGAAGCTTAGGTGTCATTAATTAGCAGGTAATTAGTATTCAGACATTAATCAGTAATTAACCATTCATTAGTGATTGTAATCACTTAGTAATTAGTACTCAATTATATGTGACGCCGCCAGTGCCACAGAAGCAGTCAAAGTGGTGCGGAAAACGCTTTCGCCTCTACGCACTTTAGACAGCCAAAGTGCCCCCTGAATTTTTTTACTCGAGACGTGAATAAAGACTGATTTGTCGAAGCTTAGTTTCATGGCCATTTATTCTTCCAGTACTCTATAGAATTTAAGGCTGAGTTTAGTGCAATTTGATCAGTTTAGGAGTTAACTTCGTTTAAAATAACACAATCAATCAATCAATCAATCAATCATTCATTTTATTTCCTTAAAAAAGGAGTACGGGACTAAAAGCTCGAACAGCTTGACGAGGTCCCGACCCCTTGTTAGTTGGCATGACAGCAGGATGACGGCCAGTCTTACACAAAAAAAAGGAAAAAATATCACAAAGCAACGGGTAATACAGAATGAAACAAGACGGCAATCAATCGGAGAAGCAACAAAAGGTAATACAGATAAATCAACACATATAAGCAACAGTGGTGAACAAAATTAGGCGAATAGGAAGACATGGTTTAGTCTTGCAAATGAATAAGTTGACAAAAACGTTTAATGCGACAGTTTCGGCTTCTGGAGGGATCAAAATTTTGTCGGTCTAGTAAGTTTAACAGCGAAGGTAATGTATAAGACAGAGATTGTTCATCATATGAGGTTCTCGGGGTGTGTACAAACAACATTTCTTTATGTCGGGTCTGACGAATATTTGTGTTTTTTTTTAGTTTTGCCAGATGAATTATGTAATCAATGCCAAACTTTACAAAACCTTTATAGCACAACATCAACCTGTAATTATAAAGACAAAACACAGGAAGAATTTCATATTTTGGAAAAAGTGGTTCTGTGGAGTATGTATAATGGACATCAGCTATGTAACGTACAGCTCTTTTTTGTAGCAAATGTAGTTTCTGCAAGTTTGTCACGCCAGTTGTGCCCCACACCATGATACAATACTGCATGACAGATACCACCAGTGCATTGTACAACATTAATTTTACCTTGGTCGGGAGAATGCGACGCAGACGAGCAATGACACCAATGGCAGATGACAATTTTGATTGTAGGTGATCGACATGCTCATTCCAGGTAAGGTGCTTTGAAAAATGCACCCCAAGGATGTTAATGGAGTCCACTATCTCTAACTGCTCACTGCCCAGACACAAATTCATATTAGTTGTCAACATCTTACCTCTAGGCGTGTACAAGATTACTTTTGTTTTCTTCGGGTTGATTTTTAAGCAGTTTATCGCGGACCAGCGTTCTAAGTCAGACAGCGTCTTATTAGCCTTTATTTCTAAATCTGTTTCCACGTTGCCTGTAATAAAAATGGTTGTGTCATCGGCATACGAAACGAATGTAGCATTATCTGTGCAGCTTGCAATGTCATTTATGTAAATTAAGAATAAAAGTGGGCCCAAAATGCTTCCTTGCGGCACACCAGTGGTAACTGCCTTCCGTGAAGATATTGCGTTATTGGCATCTACAAACTGTGACCTGTGCGACAGATAAGATGACAAAAGCGAGTGGGCAATTCCACGCACACCATACATTTCTAATTTATTAAGAAGGATGGAATGATTAATTAAATCAAAAGCCTTAGAGAAGTCTATATATATGCCTAATGCCATATGCTTACACCTGAACGTGTCTAAAATTATTTCTTTTTGGCTCAAAAGGGCTGTTTCCGTAGAGCGATGCTTTCTAAAACCATGTTGAAAGTCTGCAATCAAATGGTGGCGGTTGAAGAATGAGAGTAATCGCTCATGCATTATCTTCTCAATGCCCTTAGAAAATACTGGAACTATTGATATAGGCCGATAATTATTGAGTGCAGTTTTATCACCGCGCTTGAAGACGGGAACAACGCGGGTGATTTGCATCCTCTTAGGAAAGGTACCTGTTGATAATATTATGTTATAAACATGGGCAAGAATAGGGCTTATAATATCGAGCACAAACTTTACAGGGCGATTCTGGATACCATCGGCATCTAGTGACTTGCTATTGCTTGTAGCTCTGATACATGAAAAAACTTCAAGAGAGGTAGTGGGAGCAAGGAAAAGCGATGCTCCATTCCTGTTTACTGGAAGAAACTGAGCGTAGCTAGTGAGGCTGTGTTCTATGTCCTGTTGCGGTGCTTGAGTAAAAACTTCATTAAATGCGTCTGGTACTGCATGTCCAGAAATTTGCTGCCCATCATGTTTCAATATATCAGGAATAGCTGAGTAGGAGCTAGGCTGTAACAAAGCATTCAATTTGCGCCAAAGTACATCACTTCGCTGGTTAGCAGGGTCACTAAATATTGCTAAAAAATAAGCATCTTTGGCAGCTCTAAGTTTTTTTGTTAAACTGTTTCTGTATTTCTTAAACTTCGTAAGTAAGGCTTCATCCTTAGATTTTACAAATTTGGCATATAAAAAATGTTTTTGTTTGATCATGTCAAGAAGCTCAGGGGTCAGCCAAGGTTTCCGCGCTTTCGATGGCCTTGTAATTTTTTTGCGTGGAAAGTGTGTATCATATAATGGTTTAAAAATATTAATAAAAGCAGAATATGCAGAGTCACTGTCTTGTGCGCAATAAAGGCTATCCCAAGTTTGCTGAGCAATGGCGTGGCGAAAAGCCTCCAGATTTGATGGCGTGATTGACTGAACATAAACTGGTTCCTTAGTTTTCTGAATCAAATGATTGATCTTACTTACTAGTAGAATGATGCCTAGATGGTCACTGATATCAGTGTACAGAACGTCGGCCTTTAACGAATGAATATTTATATTTGATATGAATACATCCAATAAGGAGGCACTGTCAACAGTCACGCGTGTTGCTGTAGAAATTGTATTCGAAAAACCGCAAGTTGTAATTAGAGTTTGGAAATCCTTTTGCAGCGGAGAAGATGACAGCATGTTTGTATTGACGTCACCTCCTAAAACTAGATTCATTTTTTCTTCTGTTGCATAACTAAAAAGCTTTTCAACGAAAGCAAGAAAACGGGTGGCATCACCTGATGGTGGTCTGTACACAACAGAGAACAAGTTTGTACGGTTTCGTAGTGTTAATACCTCATAATCAGAAGTTATAGCAGTGAAATCATCGACTGGTTCAGCAACAATATTGATACATGCATTCGAAGAAGAGACAGAAGTAGCGCATGCGCTAGAAGAGGAAGAAGTTAGTTGGCTCTCTCGCGCGCGCTCGAACCACTAGGGGACCGCCGCAGGTTTTTCGTCTCTGCGCGGGTGTTCTTTTTGGCGTTGCACGCTACAGTTTGGTGGAGCAGTGCTGGGTACGCTTCCCGACCTGCAAACTCCGTACAGCGTCACTACGGACCTCACACCGGTTCACCAGCGACCCAGCCGCCGTCTCCGCGGAGAGTCGCCTGAATTTGGGCCCCTTCCCCCGCCAACAAGGACGACGCAGCCTCGACCGCCGAGTCCAACTGACATGGCCACTGACACCAGGACCCAGCCGCCGATCCAGCCTCTACCGTCGAGTCCAACTGCCATGGCCGCTGACACCAGGCCCCTGGCGCCGATCCTTTGCCACCCACCGCGAACACCGCCATCTTTTCACGGTGACGTGTTCGAAGACGCTGAGGACTGGCTGGAGACGTTCGAGCGGGTCGCACGCTACAACGGCTGGTGCGACGAGCGCAAGCTGAATAACGTCTACTTTGCCCTGGAAGAGTCTGCTCGGACGTGGTTTGAAAACCACGAGGCTACACTTCCCACCTGGGAGACGTTTTGCCGGAGTCTCCTGGCTACGTTCCCCAACGCTGACCGCCGGGAGAAGGCCGAAGCTGCGCTGCACTCCCGAAATCAGCGCACGAACGAAAGCGTGCGCATGTACACCGAAGACATGACCCGTCTTTTCAAGCACGCCGACCCCAACATGACAGAGGAGAAGAAGCTGCGCCATCTCATGCGTGGGGTTAAGCAGGAGCTGTTCGCGGGCCTCGTGCGCAGCCCACCCCGCACGGTGGCGGAATTTCTAACCGAGGCGACCACGATGGAGACGACGCTGCAACAACGGGCCCGCCAGTACAACCGGGACATCAACTGCATGGTGCCCGAAGGCTTTTCGTCGTGTCTCGGCGGCAGTGCAGACACCTTGCGTGAACTAATTCGCTCCGTTGTCCGGGAGGAACTGCAACGGATCCATCCGCCTCAGGTTGCACCTGCACCGCTGGCAGCGCTGTCCGAAGTTGTCAGGGACGAGGTGCGACAGGCTGCGCAGGCACCTCCTGTCCCCGAAGCGCCATCCCGGTTCGATGACCGACCCACGTACGCATCTGTTGTACGTCGCACGACAGGCTACGGTCCCATCACCCCAACGCCTGGCGTGAGCAACATCGGCACATGTCACGCAAGCGTGCCTGGCTACGGTGTGACCCCGTCGACCTCCGTGAGTAACATCGCCACGTATTCTGCAACCGCATCTGCTGCAGCTGGGCCACGCCCTCGCAAGTCGGATTTGTGGCGTACACCGGACCGCAGGCCTCTCTGCTACCACTGTGGGGAGCCTGGTCACCTCTACCGCGCCTGTCCGTACCGCCAAGTGGGCCTTCGCGGTTTCCATCCCGACGCACCCGGCCCTCAGAACAGCGAACGACCGCATGAGATTGCACAGCATCTCTGGGCACGCCAGAACCCTGCCTACTCTGGAAGGCGCGAGTCCCGTTCCCCTTCGCCTCTCCGTTATCGCTCTTCCAGCCCTGGCCGCCAGAGTAGCTCTGCTGGCCGTCGCTCGCCGAGTCCGCGTCGGGAAAACTAACACCAGCGACCTCTGGAGGCAAGGCCGCTGACGTCGGGACGTGTCAAGATCCTCCATCGCGGAACCCTCGAGCCGACGATACCCGGACAGAGAGAGGCAGCGACAGTATCAGATACGCTGCATCCGATTTGCGTGTGACAATTGATGGCACTGACATTACCGCGCTGCTCGATACCGGTGCTGATTACTCTGTTATGAGCCGTGCCTTCGCTGGAGAACTTAAGAAGGTTCTGACACCGTGGACGGGGACCCCCATTCGCACCGCTGGTGGCCACCTAATTTCCCCTGTGGGCAAGTGCACGGCTAGAGTTGGGATTAGTGGTTTTACGTACGTTGGTGAATTTGTCGTACTCCCCGAGTGTTCCAGAGACTTGATTCTGGGGATCGACTTCCTGCAGTCGAACGGCGCTGTGATTGACTTTCGGGAGGCACGTGTTACGTTCTCGACCAAACAGGCCGTGGCGCGCTTTGACTCCCGCGATCCCTGCAGCAACGCTCTGCGCATTGTCGAGAACGACGTCACGGTGCCGCCGCGGTGCAGTGTTCTGGTGCTCGTGCGGAACGACCTCTTTCATGACTACGAGGGCCTAGCGGACAGCCATAGTCCACTGCTGCTTAAGCGGGGACTTGCCGTTGCAAGAGGTCTCGTCCAACTACGTGACGGCCGCACCCACGTCCTCCTGACTAACTTTGCCAACGAATATCAGCACCTGGCCAAAGGCATGGCTATTGCCTTCCTCCACGACGTTGCTGAGGTTCCAGGTTTGTGCACCGTGGGAGGACCCTCTCCGGAGTATGCTGGCCCACATCACGTTCTTCAGTCAGTCAGAATAAATCCTGCCTTGCCGTCGGTTCAGAGGGATCTTCTGTCGGCCCTCTTGGCAGAATTTGCGGACTGTTTCGCTACGTGCTCGAAGGTCGGCCGAACTCCACTCGCCAAGCATCGTATCATCACTGACGAGACTACGCGACCCGTCTGCCAGCGCCCATATCGTGTTTCCCCGGTGGAGAGAGAAGCCATTCAGAATCAGGTTGCCGAGATGCTTGCAGACGATGTCATTCAGCCGTCCACCAGTCCGTGGGCATCGCCTGTGGTTCTTGTCAAAAAGAAGGACAATACTCTGCGTTTCTGCGTGGACTACAGGAAACTTAACAGCGTGACCAAAAAGGACGTTTACCCGCTGCCCAGGATAGATGACGCGCTCGGCCGATTGCGGAACGCCAGATACTTCTCGTCATTGGATCTTAAAAGCGGGTACTGGCAAATCGAAGTGGACGAGAGAGACCGGGAGAAGACGGCTTTCGTGACGCCTGACGGCCTCTATGAGTTTAAAGTGCTCCCATTTGGTCTGTGCTCAGCACCGGCAACTTTCCAACGCATGATGGACACTGTCCTCTCCGGCTTGAAATGGCAGTCCTGCCTGGTGTACCTGGACGATGTCGTTTTATTTTCGCCCACCTTTGACCAACACTTGGAGCGGTTGCGCATTGTGCTACAAGCGCTCAAATCCGCGCAACTCACCATCAAAGCCGAGAAATGCCATTTTGGCTTTGAGGAACTTCGCTTTCTTGGTCACGTTGTCAGCGCACAAGGTGTTCGCCCGGACCGTGACAAGACTGCTGCCGTCTCAGGTTTTCCACGCCCAACTGACAAGAAGGCCGTTCGCCGGTTTTTAGGCCTGTGCTCCTATTATAGGCGCTTTATTCAAGATTTCTCGAAAATCGCGGAACCGCTGAACGCACTGACCCGTGACGACACGCCCTTCCTCTGGGGGACCGACGAAGAGGCTGCATTTGTCGAGCTTCGCAGCCGTCTGCAAAGCACTCCGATACTCGGCCATTTCGACGAGCATGCTGCCACGGACATCCACACTGACGCCAGCAATGTTGGCCTTGGTGCAGTACTGATCCAGTGGCAAGACGGTGCAGAACGGGTCATCAGTTATGCTAGTCGGACACTTACGCGCTCCGAGACCAATTATTCAACGACGGAGAAAGAATGTCTTGCAGTGATATGGGCCATCTGCAAGTTCCGACCGTACCTCTACGGACGACCCTTCCATGTGGTAAGCGACCACCACTCCTTATGCTGGCTGGCGAGCCTCAAAGACCCCTCAGGACGCTTGGCTAGATGGAGCTTACGCTTGCAAGAATACGACTTAACAGTAGTTTACAAGTCTGGCCGCAAGCATCAGGATGCGGATTGTCTGTCGCGCGCGCCTATCCCAATCAATACCGAAGAAACCACCGATGATTTTCCTTTCCTGGGCTCTGTTAGTACCACCCAAATGGCGCAGCTTCAGAGGGCGGACACGGAGTTGGCGCCGCTCATCGATTACCTCGAAGGCAGTGAAGCTCCCATTCCGCGTGTTTTTCTTCGAGGGCTTCACACCTTCACTTTACGGTCTGGTGTTCTCTACAAGCGCAACTTTGCCAACAGCGAAGAAGTGTTCCTATTCGTCGTACCATCACAGCTGCGGTCTGAGATCTTGAGTGCCTGTCATGATGCACCATCCGCCGGCCACCTTGGAGTCAGCCGTACACTCGCGCGGATTAGACAAAAGTATTATTGGCCCAGGTTACTCCCATCGGTGCGGGCCTACGTCAAAACATGCCGTGAATGCCAACGTCCGAAGACTCCTCCATTGAAACCGGCCGGATTTCTTCACCCCGTCGATCCACCGAAGACCCCTTTCCATCAAGTGGGCATGGACCTCCTTGGCCCATTTCCGAAGTCTTCGTCTGGAAAGCGTTGGATAGTCGTTGCGACTGACTACCTCACACGGTACGCTGAGACCACGTCTCTTGCCAAAGGCACTGCTGCTGAAGTGGCGCAGTTCTTCGTCCACAACATTGTCTTGCGTCATGGAGCACCCGCCGTTGTTATTACTGACCGGGGAACTGCTTTCACGGCCCGCTTAACCCAGTCCGTGATGACTGACGCACACGAGCCACCGACGTGCTACGGCGTATCACCCGCAGACAAACGGGTTGGTAGAGCGACTCAACCGCACACTAGCCGACATGCTATCAATGTACGTTGACGTCGAGCATCGAACTTGGGACGCCATTCTGCCGTACGTAACGTTTGCGTACAACACCGCCCTGCAGGAAACAACCCGACTGACCCCCTTTCAGCTTGTCTTCGGTCGCCAGGTGACCACTCCGTTGGATGCTATGTTGCCCGTCGACCCTTACTGCGACTCTGACGCTGACATCGACGTAGATACCTTCGTTCAGCGTGCTGAGGAAGCGCGTCAACTGGCCCGCCTGCGCATCCACCGTCAACAGGAGGCTGACGCCACTAAGTACAACTGTGGACGCCGTTTCGTCAGTTATGCTCCCGGCGACCTTGTGTGGATTTGGATACCTGTTCGTCGCCGCGGGCTCTCTGAAAAGCTGCTGCGCCGATACTTCGGCCCTTACGAAGTAGTGCGCCGCATCAGTGATGTGACTTATGCAGTTGCTCCCGCCCCGACAGCTTGTTCATCGCGCCGGTCGCACCGAACTGAAGTCGTACACGTTGTTCGCATGAAGCCTTACCACGACCGGCTACCTGACTGAACTGCGGTCCACTGCAGCTGTGTTCTACCCTTTCGCTGACTTTTCACTCCCAGCCGCATCGTGTCGATGCTGCAGAAGAGGGGGGCAGTGATACAGGCATTCGAAGAAGAGACAGAAGTAGCGCATGCGCTAGAAGAGGAAGAAGTTAGTTGGCTCTCTCGCGCGCGCTCGAACCACTAGGGGACCGCCGCAGGTTTTTCGTCTCTGCGCGGGTGTTCTTTTTGGCGTTGCACGCTACAATATCATATTTGAGCAAAAGCGCTACACCGCCCCCTCGCTTATCTTGTCGACTACAGAAGAACGACTGATAACCAGAAAGCCGGAACAATTGTGATGTAGGCGTTAACCAAGTTTCGGTTAACATTATGACTGTAATCGGTATCCCAAAGCTATGTATTAACATGGTCAGTTCATCTGTCTTATGCGCAAGCGATCGAACATTTTGATGAAAAAATGTCATTGCTGGTTTTTTATCTGATATAAAATCTTTTACCTCGGACGGCAGATAACCCATATTTTAAATAAGGAGCCACCAGAAAAGATAAACACATTTGTTGTTCCTAAGTCATTTTCTGCAAATCATCAAGATGGCAAATGGGGACAATGAGACTGCCTTCTGATTTCCGGGCGAAAATGTTGCCGTTTCGATACCAGGCATACTTCCAGCCGAGTTCTTTCTTTTTGCTGTTGACCGCTCCAAACAAGCGTTTCATGGGAGGAGATAAGTGTTCATTGATGTAAATCGGAGTACTGGGCTGCAACTCTAACTGTATATCTTCTGTTGTCAGCCGTTTTTTTCTTGCTTTCTCTAGGAAACAGTCGCGCTTGGCTCTGTGTGTGAACTGCACCACAATATTAGGACTATCAGTGTTTCCACTTGTCCTAACCCGGTGGCAAATTTCAACATCAGAATCCTCGAAAGGTACATCAAGTGCATCTGCAAGTTTTCTGGTTATATCCAGGGTGTTTTCTGTTGGCTCCGTTGGTACACCTTTGATTTCTATGTTGAAACACCTGGCATGCTGTTCATTTTGCATCAGCCTTACTTCTTGATCCTTTAGTTTTGCGTGCAGGGCATCTCGGTCCTTTTCCAGACCCTGCAATGTGTTTCTTAGATCAGAGTTTTCGTTTTTCAGCTCACTAACAGATGTTTTCATTTCCTCATAGCTCTTGTTCGCAAATTCCAAAAATCCCTTCATTTCTCTGATTTCTTTCCTTAAGTCTCTTTCCAGGCATTCGCGCAGTTCTCTAAATTCATTCTTGAACTCACGTTTAAGGTCTTCGAAAAGTTTAGAGAGCTCTTGCTTTGCTGTCATTGCTACCACCAGAACGTGGTGCAACACGGAGATAAGCGAAAACAAGATCGCGAGTGAAACAGTCCGCACGGGAACACACAAAAACAATGTATGTGCATGAACAGGAATATGGCAGCAGAAGCTACGGCCGAGTGTTTATCCGACTATTTAAGAGGGCATAGAAATCACCAACCTGTACAGGCGGAAAGAAACAGTTCAGAATGCGTGCTCCCGGCCGCAACCGCTGCTGCCAACTGATGCGAAGGTGCTTCTTGCAGGGCTTTTTAACCAAGGGGCTTGGTGTCCCGCGCAGGCGCGCTGTGGTAGACTGTAGGCAGTAGACACGGCCACCGCCACGATGCTTTTTCTTGGGGCGATAAGCGCTGCAGCCAGGGTAGATGAAGTTTTCTTGCCGGTAGTTCCTTGCAGCTGTGATTTGTACAGGCGGAAAGAAACAGTTCAGAATGCGTGCTCCCGGCCGCAACCGCTGCTGCCAACTGATGCGAAGGTGCTTCTTGCAGGGCTTTTTAACCAAGGGGCTTGGTGTCCCGCGCAGGCGCGCTGTGGTAGACAGTAGGCAGTAGACACGGCCACCGCCACGATGCTTTTTCTTGGGGCGATAAGCGCTGCAGCCAGGGTAAATGAAGTTTTCTTGCCGGTAGTTCCTTGCAGCTGTGATCTGTACAGGCGGAAAGAAACAGTTCAGAATGCGTGCTCCCGGCCGCAACCGCTGCTGCCAACTGATGCGAAGGTGCTTCTTGCAGGGCTTTTTAACCAAGGGGCTTGGTGTCCCGCGCAGGCGCGCTGTGGTAGACAGTAGGCAGTAGACACGGCCACCGCCACGATGCTTTTTCTTGCGATAAGCGCTGCAGCCAGGGTAGATGAAGTTTTCTTGCCGGTAGTTCCTTGCAGCTGTGATCTGTACAGGCGGAAAGAAACAGTTCAGAATGCGTGCTCCCGGCCGCAACCGCTGCTGCCAACTGATGCGAAGGTGCTTCTTGCAGGGCTTTTTAACCAAGGGGCTTGGTGTCCCGCGCAGGCGCGCTGTGGTAGACAGTAGGCAGTAGACACGGCCACCGCCACGATGCTTTTTCTTGGGGCGATAAGCGCTGCAGCCAGGGTAAATGAAGTTTTCTTGCCGGTAGTTCCTTGCAGCTGTGATCTGTACAGGCGGAAAGAAACAGTTCAGAATGCGTGCTCCCGGCCGCAACCGCTGCTGCCAACTGATGCGAAGGTGCTTCTTGCAGGGCTTTTCAACCCTAGTGGGCGGTTCCTTGAGGGTATATATGTAGAGGTTGGCGCCTTTTCCCAAATAAAGTTGCAGTCAGCGCTCGTGTGTGTGTTTCCTCGTCTTGTGTCCTTGTGTAGCATGCGCTGTTGAAAAATTATTATTTTTCAACCAAGGGGCTTGGTGTCCCGCGCAGGCGCGCTGTGGTAGACAGTAGGCAGTAGACACGGCCACCGCCACGATGCTTTTTCTTGCGATAAGCGCTGCAGCCAGGGTAGATGAAGTTTTCTTGCCGGTAGTTCCTTGCAGCTGTGATCTGTACAGGCGGAAAGAAACAGTTCAGAATGCGTGCTCCCGGCCGCAACCGCTGCTGCCAACTGATGCGAAGGTGCTTCTTGCAGGGCTTTTTAACCAAGGGGCTTGGTGTCCCGCGCAGGCGCGCTGTGGTAGACAGTAGGCAGTAGACACGGCCACCGCCACGATGCTTTTTCTTGGGGCGATAAGCGCTGCAGCCAGGGTAAATGAAGTTTTCTTGCCGGTAGTTCCTTGCAGCTGTGATTTGTACAGGCGGAAAGAAACAGTTCAGAATGCGTGCTCCCGGCCGCAACCGCTGCTGCCAACTGATGCGAAGGTGCTTCTTGCAGGGCTTTTTAACCAAGGGGCTTGGTGTCCCGCGCAGGCGCGCTGTGGTAGACAGTAGGCAGTAGACACGGCCACCGCCACGATGCTTTTTCTTGGGGCGATAAGCGCTGCAGCCAGGGTAAATGAAGTTTTCTTGCCGGTAGTTCCTTGCAGCTGTGATCTGTACAGGCGGAAAGAAACAGTTCAGAATGCGTGCTCCCGGCCGCAACCGCTGCTGCCAACTGATGCGAAGGTGCTTCTTGCAGGGCTTTTTAACCAAGGGGCTTGGTGTCCCGCGCAGGCGCGCTGTGGTAGACAGTAGGCAGTAGACACGGCCACCGCCACGATGCTTTTTCTTGCGATAAGCGCTGCAGCCAGGGTAGATGAAGTTTTCTTGCCGGTAGTTCCTTGCAGCTGTGATCTGTACAGGCGGAAAGAAACAGTTCAGAATGCGTGCTCCCGGCCGCAACCGCTGCTGCCAACTGATGCGAAGGTGCTTCTTGCAGGGCTTTTTAACCAAGGGGCTTGGTGTCCCGCGCAGGCGCGCTGTGGTAGACAGTAGGCAGTAGACACGGCCACCGCCACGATGCTTTTTCTTGGGGCGATAAGCGCTGCAGCCAGGGTAAATGAAGTTTTCTTGCCGGTAGTTCCTTGCAGCTGTGATCTGTACAGGCGGAAAGAAACAGTTCAGAATGCGTGCTCCCGGCCGCAACCGCTGCTGCCAACTGATGCGAAGGTGCTTCTTGCAGGGCTTTTCAACCCTAGTGGGCGGTTCCTTGAGGGTATATATGTAGAGGTTGGCGCCTTTTCCCAAATAAAGTTGCAGTCAGCGCTCGTGTGTGTGTTTCCTCGTCTTGTGTCCTTGTGTAGCATGCGCTGTTGAAAAATTATTATTTTTCAACCAAGGGGCTTGGTGTCCCGCGCAGGCGCGCTGTGGTAGACAGTAGGCAGTAGACACGGCCACCGCCACGATGCTTTTTCTTGCGATAAGCGCTGCAGCCAGGGTAGATGAAGTTTTCTTGCCGGTAGTTCCTTGCAGCTGTGATCTGTACAGGCGGAAAGAAACAGTTCAGAATGTGTGCTCCCGGCCGCAACCGCTGCTGCCAACTGATCTGCAAGCAAACGGATTTTTATGGGTTAATCAGTAAATTCTACGATGTCATTACAAAATATCGAGATCAAAAGCGGTCCCAAGCCGCTTCCCTGCGCTACTCCTGACGTGACTGGGAGAGTTTCAGAACTCTGATCGTCAATGGTAGCATACTGTGTGCGATCGGCTCAGTAAGCAGAAACCCAGGCGCTCAGAAACTGAGGAAGCCGCAGCGGTTCTATATTCAGAATGAGTTTGTCATGATGCACACGGTCTAAAGCTTTACTAAAGTGCAGAAATATTAAATAAACCTGTCCTGCTTTGTCAAGAACAGAAGAACGGAAATGGGCAACTGTCGAAAGCTGAGTGAGGCTGGAAAGTCGTTTAATAAATCCACGCTGAAATTATGATAATATGTTACGTGTACCCAAGAAGTCTGAAATACACTTGTACATGTCCGTGCACTTTGCAAGAGGAGGATAATGTAGAAATACGGCGGTAGTTATGGACAGAAAGAGGTTCACCTTTTTTGGAAATTGGTACAACTCGCGCAGACTTCCAATCCTGTGGCAGTGCAGCGGATCGCAGCGGCGTCTGAAAAATGCTGAGGAGAAATTTTCCTAGTGCCTCAGCGTAACGTCGCAGGAAAGCATATGGTATTAACTCCTCCTTCGTTTGTAATAACGAAATCATTTGAGAAATTAGGGAATCGTCTGACATTACGATGAGCTGTCGAAGGAGAGAAAACATTGTGAAGGTGGGAATTAATGTGATGCACAATTTGGCTTAGGCCGCTGGTGAGCACCGGATCGCCCCTTTCCATGAAGCCTGTCACAAAATTCGGCGCATATTTGAAACAAACAAAGAAAAACACCGCCGCGCGCACGGCGTCTCGCCGGCGCGAGCCGAACGGGGAGAAGGAAAACCCCCGCTGAGCGCGTGGCTGTCTCTCCCCTCCACCACCGCTCACCGACACGGCGTGCGCCGAGGGAATGAGTCATCCATGCCGAAGATTTCTCTAGAACATCCGAGTCGCTTCTACCGCTGACGGGGGAAAAGGGCGTAGCCTTGCGTGCACTACGACACGTCCCCCTCGCCCGTCGGCGGCGGAGCCACGCCAGAACTAGCCCGAACCTTCGCGAAACGTCTCCTGACTGAGACCAATGAGGACGCGCGGTTGGCGAGAGAAAGGAAGGGAAACTACACGGGAGATGTTGCGATGCTGCGTGTATGTGCGCGCCAACTCTGGCGCGTAGAACAAACAGACGTGGAAGCGAGCCTATAAAAGAAGGCGTTGACCGCTATCAGATTAGTCCGGACCGCCGTTTAAGCTTCGGAGAAGCGCACCCGTTCGACTCCCGGGAAAACACCACTCGGCCAGCATCGGACCAGCGAGGCAACGTTCGCCAGTATGCGGGACGGCGTCGTCGTGGAACCCTGGTCGTCGGACTGCCGCAGTGCCCGGTGAACAAATTGTGTTTTGTTTGTTTGCCTCTCTCTCGTGTTAGTGCACTTTAGGTGCAATATTGCCTTTGTACTGTAGTCTCTCTCTCTCGAGTTGAACTTTGCACGAGTTGCATTGGTTCGTTAATCACTTTGTATGTGTTTGTACTAGTGATTGTGTAATCCTCTGTATCGTCTCTTGGCTGTATAAACTTTGTTTTGTTGGTGAACCTTTGGCTCCGACCCATTCTCTGGCTTGCGACCGGCGAAAGCTGGGCACCAAACGCCATAAAACCTCTTGTCACTTGGTAGCTGGTCTCCGCTGAGTTTGCCACGCTGAGTCGAGGGCATCTCCTTTGAGTCCGAGACTGGGAGCTTCCCACGTAAGGGTGTCTGGGGGCTTCCGACGTAAAAGTGCGCGAAGTGTGGGTGACAAAGCCAGACATGAACCAGTGCGGGATTCCTCCACGCTGCGCGTTCCCCAAGACATCAGTGCAACGGCGCTCGTCCCACATTGACTTTGTAACCTTGTCCTCGAAGCTCCATGGACCGGTGAATCTGGAAGGAGTGCGCAATACGTGTCGTTGACGTGCCCGGATATGCGCGTCACTGGTGTCTGTCTTTGAGCAACCCCATGTCCTTCTGGGACCATTTCTCTATGTATGGACCGTCACATATTAGCCTAGACAAATGCACTTGTAAGCGTCGAGCTACATAGCTTTGTATCCCACAGTGATCCTGAAAAGATCTTCCTTTCACGTTTAACCAAAGCATTGGTCGTGGCGTGAATTCTTTGAGTCATTTCACTTTGTCCTTCACCCCTTTTACGAGTCAAAGCCGCGTGGAAGCGCCTGCAGCTTGCCTTCATGCTTTGTTCACTCATCTGCACCTCTTGCTTTACGCGCCCCTTCCTGAGATTCGCGTTGTGTTCATCGGCGCGGGTGCAGTGACTGGGAGCAGGAGGACCCTGGAAAGAGGCTGGAGAGCATGGCGAGAGCGCATCTGTCATCCGACGAGAGGGTCGCGTCGCGTGCTAACATCGGCGGACTGGAGTAAAAAAACTATTTTGTGTAGACGACTAGAGAGGAGTAGTATACAGATATGAATACCGTGACACATAAATACCCGAAACGATGTCGCTGCACATCCATCCTGCGACTTTCAATGCATTGCTAGTTCTATTACGAGTAAAGCCGCGGCGCGTGCACAGGGAGGGAAAATCCCTGCGTCCCCCATAGTCTCAGTCGCTTTGGGACGTTAAAGCCCATAAAACGAAACCAGCAAAGCGCAGCGATGGCAAGAAAAATAGGGTAAACAGGGAAAAATGAAAAAATGAAGTGGCAATATGACACACACATAGAGCCGAGCATCGCGACTTCAGACACCTCTATACATGTCGTTCCTCGATATATACTGGCCTCTGGCTGACCTCGATGTGGTCCCAGTTTTTCCGGAATTCGTACCAGTACTGTTACCCGACAGTTTGTCGTAGAGTGTTCCAGATTTTGACCCGTGAATTCTCGTTGATATAGCATCCGTAATGCAATCGTTAGTTGTGCAGCATTCCGCGAGGTGCCATACGTGTGTGCGTGCGTTTGTGTGTGCGTGTACACACATCGCACTGCACACCGCCACCTTTTGCGTTTAGCCTCCATCAATATGCGGCCGCTGCGGTTTGATGGAGGCGAAACGCAAAATGCTCCCGTATGTTGTGGGATGTCTGTGCCGTTAAAGATCACCAGGTGGTCGAAACTATTCCAGAGCCGTCCACTAGATCTCTTCCTTTCTTTCTTTCTTTCTTTCTTTCTTTCTTTCTTTCTTTCGTTCTTTCTTTCGTTCTTTCTTCCGCTCTTTCCTTCTTTCTCTCTTCCTTCCTTTCTTTCTTTTCCTTTCTTTCTCTCTTCCTTTCCTCCTTTCTTGCTTTCTTGCTTTCTTTCTTTTCCTTCCTTTCTCTTTCTTTCGCTTTCTTCCTCTCTTCCCTTCTTGCTTTCTTTCTTTCCTTCTTTCTTTCATCCTTTCTTCCTCTCTCTCTTTGCTTCCTTCCTTCCTTCCTTCCTTCCTTCTTCCCTTTCTTTCTTCCTTTTCTGCTTTCTTTCTTTCTTCCCTCACTCCCTCCTTTATCCCTTCCCTTACGGCGCGGTCCGGGTGTCCACCTAAATGTGAGACAATTACCCTGTCATTTCCTTTCCTCTGAAACCAATTTAATTGTTGATCAACAGGCCGCCGGCGTTCATTGGCGTTACGATGACAACGTTGTACACTCCGTTGGTATGGAGGAAAGGCGCATAACTAGCTCCCTGGATCAGTGGACATCTCAGTAGCGCTTGTGGCTACGCATAGCGGTGGTGTCCACGTCCAAAAAGCCGTGCTTTCGCACAATATTTCGTGCTTAGCAATGCTAAACCGCCAGCCATTTTTTTTAAACAGTAGTTCACATTTCCTTTTGATGCGATTACGATGCGTTGATAGATTTCCGAGATGGGCGATTTTACCGCAGTCATTCTCTCCCAGTCTTTCTGCAAGTAGCCTCTGCCAGCCTCATTTCAACCCCTTAGTGAACAAATGAACTGCGCGGTCTAATGGCGCGGGAGGTGCCTGACACCTTCCACGTGGTTTGGGCGTGCCAATAAAACCCATTTATCCCCCCCCCCCCGACCCCACCTCACCAGAGTGGACTGGGAGGCGGACCAGCTCGGCTGTCAGAACCTCAAGGCCCAAAAAACCCCGGTTCAGTGGACGTGGGCGGCGTTGCTTGCCGATGAGGCACTGGAATAAGGGCTCCACGTAGTAACGTGAGGGGAAGGGGCAAGTAGGGCCATACCCCAATCACACCTCTGTAGCCATTCAATGGTTGATAAATGTTTTCACCATCAGCACCAGTTTTACAACAAAAGCTGGCGCATTTGTTAGTCCTGCTATGTCGGTGTAGCTGCACTAGAGAGTGCGAGGCGACGCAGTGACCCGAGGGTGGTGTGCAGGTCCTGAACCAGGCCCGCGACCACCGGGACAAGGTGCTGCTGAGCGCGGCGCGGAGCCTCCGGCGCTGGCAGGGCAGCGTGCACAAGATCAAGGCCGTGTACCACGTGCTGAACCAGTTCAACCTGGACGTCACCCAGAAGTGCCTCATCGCCGAGGCCTGGTGCCCCCAGGGGGCGCTGGGGGACATCCAGAGGGCGCTCAAGAGGGGCACAGTGAGTGAAGAAGCACTTGCGCGGTTTTACGAATGATTTTTTTTACAAGTGTTTTTGAATTCGCTGCTGCGTGGGCGGGTGGGGTTGGGAGGTGGCTGTGGTTACCGAGGCCGGTGTTTGAGCAGATTGGGAGTAGGCGCACTATTTACGAAGTAAAACGAAAAAATGGTGGACGCGTCAAACGAGCCCATCCACCAGTGAAAGAAGGAGGGCAGAAAAAAGACTGCGGACTCCAATTGCAGTTTTTTAAGGAGGGGAATAAAATGCACTGGCATTTTCTCCTATCTTTCTTCGCGTTGACAACGACGAATAAAAAAACTCGCAAAAGATGAAAATGGGGCGCAACCAAAATGACGAAAAACAAGAAAGACAGCGGAACGCTTTTTTCTCAAGTGGTTTATTTGGGAAAAAAAATCGAATTGATATCAATGGCAGCGACAAAAAAAGTTATCATATCAGGGTTAAAAAAACAAAGAAGACGAGAAACTGAAACCTGCGCAGATAGCCTATTTCCTTCTTAGATAGCGAGAGCGAAGGCGTGCTCTCGCAGTTTCTATACGAGACCATGTGAAATGCTTCGATCGCCTCTCTCGTTCCTTGTTGGCGGTGACGATGCGAGTGGACTCAAAGAGAGGACGGCATTCTCGTAGATGTTCACTCACCCCTGACGAACAACCATCTTTTGGGCTCGCTACGGCGAATGTTCAGGCATCGCGCGGTTCGGCCTATGCACACTAACCCACATAGGAACGAAGTTTTTGTACGCAACGCCAGTTTGACGTCGCACAAATTCTTCTTTATGCCTCACTTGGCAGGCACGGGAACTACCGTCAAAGCTTTCCGCCTTTCTGTTGTTAAAGATGGGGCTTCTATCCCACCGCTGGAACCAGTGTTGGAGACGGAGGGGTCCTGGAACTCGTTCAGCCCCGCAGGTCCCGGCTCCGAATGACGATGTCGGACTGCGTTATCGAGGAAACTGTACAGAAAGGTTTATTCTACATATTTACAGATGAGAATCGAATGCTCCGATCACAAAACAACATCCCGTTAAATACGGTTCGCGTTCCCCAGATCCCTGACTGCGGAACTTAGTTCGAATAACGTTGTGCAATCGGATGGGCCATTGATGACGCTGACGGTACCACCCACGGCACGGGGCGGTGCTGAAGCTCTCTCGCTCTCTCACAGCTCGGGCGATGAGAAGGGGAACACCAACACACACTGAGGTGTCGCCTTGTCCACTGGGGCTAGTGCTCTGTGCGTTGCCGCCGCGAGAAAGGAGAATCTCGCAGTCTCCCCGCAGGTGAATGACCTCCTCGAACTCCCCCGCCGGATGGCCGAAGCACGAGACCTCTTCGAGTACACAGCGTCTTTCAATTAGCAGACTCGCTCGGCGTGACCTTGTATAGCATCACCTCGTCCGGTGGCCCGAAGACCGACTCGGCCAACGTATACCGCTGCTTCCGCCGTGCTTCCTGTGCATCTCTGCTTCCACCGTTGCTGCTGCTGTCGCAAGCTCTCGCCGCATCTTTGCCTAACGACGACACTCGTCTGACAGTAATTTCTCCCAGGCCCGTGGGACACAGCGTCCTTAGATCGGTTCGGAGGTTCGGTGATTTGGAGTGCAACAACCCCGTCCGTCGTGGGCATAGACGACGACGACGACGGACGGACGACGGACGGTGGGCAAAGTCTTCCTAATCTCAGGGGGGGGGGGGGCAGATAGGGCTACTCTTACATCATATTGTTACGGCTATAATATTTACAGCCGGGGTGTTCTAGTTGGTTCAACAGGCCAGCGGCGAGAGGTTCGATCGGCGAGCAGGAATCAGCGTCCAGCAGGGCACAACACTCTCAACCTCTTCTTCTTTTGTTCTCCGGCCTTGCCCTTCCTGAGTTTCTCCAATCCCGTAACACTTCCCCCGTCGCAGGCGAAGCCCGCTGGGCGAGTCAGGCATCGGCACGTGGATGACAAAGTTTCAGCCGCGCGACATGGGTGAGTTCTGTGCGGGCAGAACGTCGGCCGCTTGCGGTGACGCGCGCAATCCTATAAGTGAGGTCACTGAGTCGCTCCAAGATGACATAGGGACCGGTATAGTTCGCGAGCAGTTTCTGGCTTAAGCCACGCTTCCTGAGTGGACGCCAAACCCAGACCAACTCGCCAGGGAGGTAGGTGACTCGGCGATGGTGGTCGTCGTAGCGGGCTTTGGAGCGTTCCTGTGAGGCGAGAGTTCTCAGGTGGGCTAGTTGGCGGGCTTCCTCAGCATTGCAGAGGATCTCAGCAATGCCAGGGTCATCGTCGGTGGAGAACGGAAGTATAGTGTCCAGGGTGTGTCGTGGAGAGCGGGCATAGAGGAGGAAGAACGGACTGTATCCCGTAGTTTCGTGTTGAGCGGTGTTGTATGCGTATGTGATAAAAGGTAGGATGGAGTCCCAGTCTTTGTGGTCAGGAGCGACGTACATGGAAAGCATGTTGGTGAGTGTCCGGTTGGTTCGCTCCGTTAAACCATTGGTTTGTGGATGATAGGGGGTAGAATGTCTGAACTGCACTGCACAATCGAAGGAGTGCTTCAACAATATCGGCGATGAACTGGCGGCCACGGTCGCTGATTACGACTCGCGGGGGTCCATGGCGCAGGATCACAGAATGCAGCAGAAAGACAGAGACGTTAAATGCAGTAGCCGAGGGGAGAGCAGCTGTCTCACAGTAACGAGTGTGGTAATCTGTACAGACGACAATCCAACGGTTGCAGCCATGGGACTTGGGAAAAGGTCTCACAAGGTCGATCCCAACCTTCTCAAAAGGAGATCTGGGAGGCGTCACCGGGTGAAGAAGACCAGGAGGAGGACCGGTGGAACGTTTGTGACTCGCACACTGTGCACAACTAGCCACATACTTCTCAGTCGTATCGCGCATACGTGTCCAGTAAAAGCGCTCTTGGATGCAGTGGAGTGTCCTCGCAGAACCCAGGTGTCCCGAAGTGGGATCGTCATGCATGACACGCAAAACAGAGGAGCGTAGACTGTCAGGCACAACCAGAAGGAAACGGAGACCAGTTGCGGAGTAGACCTTCTTGTAGAGAAGACCATCGCGTACACAGAATGCACAG
The DNA here is from genome assembly GCF_055824585.1 of Amblyomma mixtum. Lineage (NCBI taxonomy): Eukaryota > Metazoa > Arthropoda > Arachnida > Ixodida > Ixodidae > Amblyomma > Amblyomma mixtum. Next base: position 168,480,499 of record NC_143021.1, read on the forward strand.
GAGGCTGTAGTGGCCTGCGCAGCGGTAAAGAATGACGTGAGATGCTGATCCTTCCGTTGCGCCTCGTGGAATGTACGGGCATCCGGGAATTTAGGTTCTACGGAAGCGATGTAGTGCTCAAAGTCGTCGGCGTCACATTCCGTCGTTGCAAGCGGCAACCGAGAGAGACAGTCTGCGTCAGCGTGTCGGCGTCCACTCTTGTACGACACTGTATAATCAAACTCTTGCAAACGGATTGCCCACCGTGCAAGACGGCCAGATGGGTCACGGAGGTTGATCAGCCAACAGAGGGAATGGTGGTCGGTAACCACTGTGAAAGGTTGCCCATAGAGGTAGCAGCGAAACCGCTGAACGGCAAAAACTACCGCAAGGCACTCCTGTTCAGTAATGGTATAGTTACGCTCAGATTTGCTCAGGCAACGGCTGGCATAAGCAATGACGTGTTCCTTGTCGCCAAAACGCTGAATTAACACGGCACCAATGCCAACACCACTGGCATCAGTATGCACTTCTGTTGGGGCAGAAGGATTGAAATGGCGGAGAATTGGATGCGATGTGAGGAGAAACTTATGGGGGCTATTCTTGTGATAACACCCAAAGGGCTAGAAGCAGTTGTCGCTCTCTAGTACCAGCGCGCCAGCCCTAGCAGTCAGAGCTGTGACCCCCAACCCGCGGTGCGGTGAGTCGCAACCACGGCGGGTTCGGGCCAGAGGGGACAAACACGAGTATGCTACTCGGAGGAGCGTTTATTGCTCCCGAGCAATACAATGCAGCAGCAACAATACAACCGCCGTAACGATGGAGAGGGTTCCGCTCGCGTACGGGGGTGAAAAACACAAAGGAAAGAACGCACGCAAAAATGTGGGGGAAGAGGGTTCCGCTCACCTCGCGTGGTTCCTCGCTCACGGCCCGCGGCGGTCAAGTCACACACGGTGGCCGGGCGATAAGGGCAGCGGTCTCCGTGGCAGATCTCTGATCCGTGCGTGTGCACGGCTCCCGCCAGAAGACGCGCGAGCCTCGGGAGAAACGCGCCTTCTTCCCGGGCTGTGGAGAGGAGGTCTCTCCGTTGTGAAAGGGGAAAGAGGGAAAGTCCCCGCTTCGGCGTCGCGGCGGGGCGAGGAAGGAAGTGGGGGTGGTGGCGTGAGTGCCCTCCCTTGCAAAACCTCCCGAACCGCGCGCGCATAGCATCGCGTGATAATTACGCGCGGCCGTTACAATGGGGCAGGGGATTCATGTGTATCCCCACATCCCCCCCTCCTTAAAACTGCCCTACGGCCGAGAAGTGACCGCGTTCACACAAAAGGGTGTACCGAGTGGGGCCGGCGAAACGCCGTTAAACTTTAAAAACCAATAAAGAAAAGATTCAGCTCACAGCCAGCAGTGCCTTCGTCGAAGGCCGTGGATGCCAGGGCAGGAAGGCAGCGTAGACGGCCGCCATGGACGACTGTGGAGCCAAGTACTGAAGGAGGTCGATGACTGCAGGTCCCGTGAGTCGGCCAGGCCAGCTTTGTCGGGACGCGCGGGCGGCAGGCAGGCTCAGGGCATTTACGCACCGGGTCGTAGGGTACGGCAGGTCCCCACTCAGCTGGATGAACCGCTTGCTCTTGGCTCGCCCTCTTTTCCTCTCGTTGGCGGGTGACAAAGGCGCGCCGACCCATTTTCCCTCTGCCGCAGAGGACTTGCGAGGCGGGCCCAGCGGGGCACCAAGCTTCTCTTGCGGGCGAAGTCGCTGCCGCGGGGACAGGGGGACTCCAAGGCGGCCTCTCTGCTGCAGGTTTCGCCATGGTAGACACAGGCCCCGGTTTCTCCGAATTCTCGTTCGCTCGTCCCGCGGCCGACCGGAAGCTGTTTTTCGGCATGGCTGCTCGGTGGTGACAGCGGGCTCTTGGTTTTGGAATGCGGCCGCCCTCCAAACGGCCTGGCTCTCGGTGTACGAAGCAGCAAGGGTCGTTGCGGCGTCCGCTGGCTCTCCTCCGGGCACGCTGTGATGGCTGCGCTTGGGTGGATGCCAATGAGTAATTACTCCCTTATTACAAATCTACTCCACCTTGGGGGATTCCCCTAAACATTTGACCAAGGCTGGCCTGCGGCTGCAAAGCTGTCTTTTCTTTTTAGTTACTTTTAACGACTTACACAATTTTTTTTTCTTTCAGTTAGTCTAACCCCTCTCGGTCTTTCCCGACGAGAAAGCGTGTGCTGCTCCGGAAGCCGTGGTGCGAAATATGGCAGGGGTGTTCCGTCCATATTAAGCAGGAGAAATTACTCCCTGCGCGTTGGTCAGAGTTGGTTCTGCCGTGGGCGCAAGTTGTAACGAGGCGCCGGGCTCTGTTGTCGAGCCTTGCGTCTCGGTGCGGCTGCCTGCTGGCGGGGGAGGGTCCTGGGGTAAGGTCCCATGACGTCACAAGCCGCAATTTGACAAGGAACCTGGCTATTGATCGGCTGCATGAGCCCAGGTGGGCGTCCACCACGTGGTTTGACCCTTTGGCACACGTCGCACGAGCGGGCGTAGCGTATCGCATCCCCAAGGGGCACAACAACTCACCGCCCGCGGCATGAAAATTAACACTGCGGTCCCAAAGAAACATAACTTTGCGGCCTAACTGGTTCTTGAATGACAAACTCATAATTGAGACAGTTGCACCCGTATCCACTAACGCCATTGTGGGCACACCATCTACAAGCACATGAACTGTGTTCTTCAGCATAACAACTGAGGGAGGAATTTCTAAACGCAGCGCACAGTCTCCAGCGGCCTCACCTCCCGCGGCCGCGCTGACTAGTTTCCCGGGGAAGGCGATGGGGAACGTCGCCGGGGTGACGAAGAACGGCGCACCGAAGAGGAAGGGGGTGGTGAGAAACTTTGGTCGGAGACGGGAGAGTGGCTGCGTTGTCCGTCGGGCAGAGGATAGTCGCTCGAGGTCAAGGGCCGTTGCCAAGGAGGGTCGTACGAATTGTTGACCGGCGGAGGAGGATGGACGGGCCGCTCGTATCGAGGTGGTGGACGGCGGCGGCAATAGCGAGCAATGTGCCCCTCGATGCCGCAGCGGCGGCAAACGGGAGCGGTGCGACGAAGAGCTGGTTCTCTTGAAGACTCTGACGAGGCGGGAAGCACTGAATACCCACGCGCGTCCTCAGGCCTTCTGGCTGGGCGCCGGAAGGAGGGTGCAGGCGGTCTTGAACGATGTTCATAATCTGGATCGTAGTTCAATTCGAAGTCCGCCGAGCGTGGGTAGGAGTGATAGGGATGACTGGGTCCACCGAACCTGGACGTGTGTGCAGTGTTTACAGAACTTTGATAAACGGGAACTTCAGACGGCACAGATGGTGGACACCGTGCATGGGGCTCGAATCTCGAAGTTCCTCGCGAACGATCTGGCGGATCGTCGTTGAGAGATCCGTAAAACGCTCTTCGACGCTGGCCACAGTTGGAACGTTAGCCAGTCGCCCAAATTTAGGCGTAATACGACGAGTCTTCAACGTCTCGAATGTGCGGACGTGCCGAATGACGTCTGAGACGGCCCCCAAGTCATCTTTGGTGATTAGAAAATTGTACATATCTTCTGCAAATCCATTCAGAAGATGTCCTACTTTATCATCCTCGGTCATATTAGCGTTCTTTGTTTTGCATAACTTAACTATTTCTTCTATGTAGGTCGTGCAAGTTTCGCCCGGTAACTGAGCCCTGTGTGCCAGCGTTTGTTCGGCCCGCTTGCGGCGCGCGAGGCAATCGCCAAAACACTGTCGCAGTTCGGTTACGAAGCGGTCCCAGGTGGTAAAAGGAGTCCTCGTGGTTCTCAAACCACACCAAAGCTGTATGGGTCAGAAAGAAGACCACGTTGGCAAGCTGAGTGGCGGCGTCCCAGCGGTTATAGCGGCTAACCCTTTTGTAATGGGTCAGCCATTCCTCCACGTCCTCGCCTGCTGCTCCGGCGAAACTGCGAGGCTCCCGATAGTGCTGCGTTGAACCGGTCGCTGTGGCCACACGCTGGTCTGAAACTTGGTTCGCAGCGTCACTTCGTGCTGCGGATGGCTCTTTGGGAGACTGCATGGTTTCGGTCAGCGGTTCCAGGCCGGCAAGGCGACGACGCCGGCGGGGCTGCTCCAGTTGTTGCTGCGCCGTTTTGTTGCTGAGATCGTTACCCAGCACCTCCACCACGATGTTACGGCTATAATCTTTACAGCCGGGGTGTTCTAGCTGGTTCAACAGGCCAGCGGCGAGAGGTTCGATCGGCGAGCGGGAATCAGCGTCCAGCGGGGCACAACACTCTCAACCTCTTCTTCTTTTGTTCTCTGGCCTTGCCCTTCCTGCGTTTCTCCAATCCCGTAACAATATCTTTTTCAAACATGTCTTAACCCATAAGGTAAGCAGTGTATGTAAGGCATGACAGCTCGCTTCTTCGAGTTCTCTTCAGCGGGGGATGAGCGGCCTTTGAACCACTTCATTAGCTTCATGCAGGACAGGGAAATGACAATGCTAGGATAGCCTGCTTTTGTCAATCTGGAAACTTGGGTATTGAAGCTGTCGCATAGACCATGAAGGCAAGATTTTGTTAGGCTCTATTTGAGACAAGAAACAGCTATTCCGTTCCTGACTGGTATGGAATGTTCGGAGTTCTAGTTGAGCAGCGGTTTTTCTGACCGAGGCCAGTACTGCCACCAAACTTGCCTAGCACTGAAGTGCAACTTGAGAGCCAGAAACTGTAGCTTGTTGCCTTTTGGAACATCTAGGGTAAAACTGCGAGCAGATCCACACTCTTTGCAGGTTTTCAAAATGTTTACAATACCGGTATTGAACCTCGCGTTATCAACTAAGATAAAAAAAAAACATCGACACAACGAAAGATACCTTTGTGTAAACCTTCCAATTTTTGGCAGAGGACACGATCCATTTCGCTCATAAAAAAATTACCCAAAAAGAATGCCACAGGCAACCCGCTGCATATTCCCGACTTCTGTGGTATATCTTATCTGTCCACCCTACAGTTGTGGAACGCAGGTACATAGTCAGAAGTTCCAAAAATCCTTCTAACGAAACACCTGAATCATTGACAACCTTCATTTCATCATTATCCTCCATGGTGCACGATTTTGCAAGAGAATAGCCTATAATGTGGCAAGGAGTAATGCATGTCTTCTATTTCTATACTGAAGGCGAATGCTGTGCCGGGATTATGGTATCTCAGAAAGGTAACAATTGAATCAGAGTTAGGAACCCCAAAAAGGTCTGTGGGGGCCAATTTACAGAGGTGCCTCTGTAAATGCATCGACACGTGACTCTGCCAAGATCTCGTTCAGACACGATTGCTCGGAACGGTATGTCAGGTTTGTGCGTTTTGGTGGAAAAGAATACTTGAAGACTTGAATACTTGCCGAAACAAGAAGCTAGTGGCAAGATTAAACTATAAGCGCAAGATATTTGCTGCTTTTGTCTTGAGTATTGCGGGCAGCCATAAAAAGCGAATTTAGTTTGCTGCCGCCATCGCTCAACGCAGTAATAATCAAGCGCCATGCAAGCCATAGCGAATTTTTACCAACTGGCGATATTTTTAATTTCCATTCAACTATCATCAGTCCTATCCGAAGTCCGGCTTTTTTAACACCGCTTTATTCAACATAACATGCGCATCTTTTGTGTTCACGCTACCCAGTACGTTTCATGTTATTTGCCGTGTTTCTCACCACCACAGTACGGAACTTCGGTCAGGCACTCTCGATCGCAGGAAAAGAAAACAAACATTTACACTGTGGGGTTACTGCCACGGTTCGGACCCTGAACTCAGGGCCAACGCCACTCCGCTAGCTCGACCACACCTGTGGCCGCGAAGAACACACCTCCGAGGAATAAGCCCGCAGGCAAAACCTTTTATTGGGGTCTCCCAATGGCTTCCCTCGGTCGCGCGCAAGCAGCAGGGCAGGCAACAGGCACAGGGCACAGGAGACAGGCTCAGAACAGTTCGGGTCACCTGGGCCGCCGCTGGTGTCGCGTCCGCTCTCTCTCAAGGCTCGCTGTCAACTCTCCATCCGACTGTCCGTGTCCCGTGCGCGCTGCCCGCGCGGCCGCCGAAACCGAGAGGGGTGGGTAAGGAGGGCTGCCCACGTGACGACGTGTAGTCGCGGGCGCCTCCCCTCCGCTCCCTCCGCTGCTGCGCCTAGTCGGGGGCCGCCAGAGGAAGAGCCGCGGTAGGCCACGAGAGAGAGAAGGGTGCATCCGGCGGGCGAGGGGAAACATGAATCCCCACAACCTCCCTCTCTCAATAGTGACCTCCACCCGCTGAAGCGAACTCGGCGGATCAGCAGGTCCATGCCGCCTTTCCGGAGACTGGGTCCCGTGATGGTAGCTCTGCGCCTGGGGCGCGGGCGAGACCAGGATGGCGCCCGCGAAAGCCGGCCTGCTCCGCATTCAGGCCGCCATCGTCAGCTCGCCCCGCGTTGCTCCGGAACCGCCGCCGATGCCCCGTGCGATGGTGTGGGGGCGAAGTTCGGCGGCTCGATCCCCGGCCGCGCGCCGCTCTCCGTGGCCGTCGTTGAAGCCAGGCCCGTAAATCAGGGCAGCCGGAGGGGGTGGGGGCTCGGCCCCTCCGAGCGGGCGTCTTGCAGTGCTCCGGGTACAGGAACTACACCGGCTTGTGCATCCACACAGGCAGGGTGGGCACGAGACCTCTCGCACCAGGCTTTGCCGTGATCAGCATGGGTCACATTCGGCGATCTCGCCCAGTTCGGATATTGTGACGTCGGGGGCAAGGATCTCCTTGCATTAGGTCCACCGTGCGCGATCTCGCGCGTCTGGCGTTCCTTCGCCGTGGTCGGCATGGGTCACATTCGGCGATCTCGCCGAGTTCGGGTATTGTGACGTCGGGGGCAAGGAACTCCTTGCATTAGGCCCACCGTGCGCGATCTCGCGCGTCTGGCGTTCCTTCGCCGTTTGCTCGATCTCGAGCTGTTTTGGCCAACCGACGCCGCCGTGTGCGTGATCTCACGTTTTCGGCATTCTCCCGTTCCCCCAGCGAGCGCGCTGGCTTCGGGTATTACAGCGATGCCTATAGAGATCTCTCTGGTCTTCGCTGGCATCTGCACAATCTTGCGCGGGTGGCGTTTCTGCTTCCACAGCAACCTCCCTCTGGAAGTACTGTTTCAGCTCTCCCACGTGAATGGGTCCGCTGATTCGACCCGATCTCAGGTCTTTCAGCCGGTAGTTCAGCCGCGAAAGCTTCTCAGCGATCAGTAAGGGTCCCACCCATTTGGGCGCTAGACTGGCCGCGAAACCTGCGGTTGCATCGCTGAGTGCGTGATTGCGAGGAGGTCTCCCATCTGAAAGTCCACGTCTCTGTGTGCGCGATCATAAGTGGCCTTTTGACTTGCCCTGGCCTTCGCGCGGCTGCGGTTCGCCTCCTTAATGGCATTTGCCAAACGCTCGCGCAATCACCTTGCGTAGTCGTCAACATCTGCCGTGACTTCGAGGACACTCTCCGACCCTTCCATCAGAATTGTGTCCATAGGCGTGTTCAGCTCTCTGCCAAACACGAGAAAAGCCGGCGTGAAGCCGATCGAGCGATTTGTGCTCGTGCGCAGAGCGAAGGAGATGGCGTACAAGTGCTCGTCCCAATCATTGTGCGATCTCGCATATGCGCCCAGGAGGTCTCCCATCTGAGTGCGTGATTGCATCGCTGAGTGCGTGATTGCGAGGAGGTCTCCCATCTGAAAGTCCACGTCTCTGTGTGCGCGATCATAAGTGGCCTTTTGACTTGCCCTGGCCTTCGCGCGGCTGCGGTTCGCCTCCTTAATGGCATTTGCCAAACGCTCGCGCAATCGCCTTGCGTAGTCGTCAACATCTGCCGTGACTTCGCGGACACTCTCCGACCCTTCCATCAGAATTGTGTCCATAGGCGTGTTCAGCTCTCTGCCAAACATGAGAAAAGCCGGCGTGAAGCCGGTCGAGCGATTTGTGCTCGTGCGCAGAGCGAAGGAGATGGCGTACAAGTGCTCGTCCCAATCATTGTGCGATCTCGCATATGCGCCCAGGAGCGGCTTGAAATCTCGATTTCGGCGCTCGCTCACATTGGACTGGGGATGGTACGTAGCACGTGGTTTTCTGCTGCCGGACACCCATTGCTGCACACGTATCACGGAAAACTTTAGATGTGAAATACGTGGCATTGTCAGTGATCAGCCGCTTTGGGAAGCCGTAGCGGCAAAACACTTCACACAGCTTTGCCAGGATCTCCCGGGCAGTCGCTTTTCGCAGCGGGTACAATTCAGTGATCCCACTGAAATGACACGTGACTACCAGTACGTATTTGTACCCTCGTTTTCTGCGCGGCAGCGGCCCCATCAAATCGCACGCCAGGATCTCCCAGGGTTTGGTGCTTATGACGGGTTGGAGTAAGCCGGGTGCCTTTCCACCTCTAGGCTTTCTCTCTTGGCAAACGTGGCATGTTCGTACATATCTACATACGTAAGCCTTCATTCCCGGCCAGGTAGCAAACCGACAAAGCTTCTGCCATGTCTTTGGAGCGCTCCCATGACCGTCTGCGTCGTGATAGTGCCGCATAGCGGCGCGCCGCAGTTTGCGCGGAATAACGGCTTTGAAACACTCATCCGAGGCCTCTTTGCCTGGCACGTATTTTAGCAAAGCTCCATCACGGTCCAGCAGGAAGTTCTCCAACTCACTGGCCACAATACCAGCGACACTAGAGTTAGCGCCAACCACACTACCAGTGGCTTCACAGCGCAATTTGGCCTGACTCGTCGGAGTGTCTGTCTCTTCACTAAGACTATTGATCAACTCCTGACAGAATGAGTCTTCCTGCTGAGCCTTGACAAGCTCTTCTCTGCTGAACGCAACCTCGAGAGGGATCCCCGCTCCAACGAGGTGCACGTGCTCTCGGGGCTTCGAAAGCGGGGCACTCCCCGCAACGAGCTCCTACCGCAGAGGGGGAGACAGTTGCCACTCTGCCTCCTCCTCGTCCTGGCCAGCCGGTTGGGTGTCAGTGAGCGGCGCCTGTGACAGCGCATCTGCGACTACATTTGCAGTGCCTTTGCGGTAACGCACTTTGAACTCGAAGTGTTGCAGTGTCAGGGCCCACCGCGCAAGCCTCCCGCTGGGCTCACGCAGGCGTTTCAGCCAGGTTAAGGCCATATGGTCGGTCTCGACCGTGAACTTTGTTCCCTCTACGTACATCTCGAACCTTCGAAGTGCGCAGATGATGGCCAGGCATTCCTTTTCTGTCGCTGAGTAATTGCGTTCTGCCGGCGTCAGGGCGCGGCTCGCAAATGCCACAGGTAGGAGTTCATGCCCCTCCATCTGAAGGAGTACTGCTCCCACCCCGATATCACAGGCATCTGTCTGGATAACAAATGGGCGGTTCAGGTCGGGCAGCTTCAAAGCCGCCGTCTCAGCGATAGCGTGTGAGAGCTGATAAAAGCTCTTTTCCTGCTCGTCTCCCCATATCCACGGAGAAGACTTTCTCAGCAATCTTGCCAAGGGCGCTTGCAGTCGCACACAGTTAGGAATGAAATGGCGATAGTATCCCACCATGCCAAGATAACGGCGAACACCGCTCACATCTTTAGGCGCAGGAAACTCCAGGATCGCCCGAAGCTTCTCTGGATCAGGAGACACCTGTCCCCGTTTTACTCGATATCCAAGCAAGCTCACCTGAGCCTGGCAGATTTGCACCTTTGCGGGATTGAGCGTGATGGCGGCCGCCCTGAGATTTCCCAGGACATCTCTCAGGTGATCGAGGTGCTCCTCGAAAGTTTGAGAGTAGACGATCACATCGTCCAGGTATGCGAGAGCGGGATGCCGTCTGGCGTCTCCGAGTACACGGACCATCAGCCTTTGGAATGTGCTCGGAGCTCCGGACAAACCGAAAGGCATTCTCGTGAAGTGAAACAGACCTCTGTGACACGTGAAGGCCGTTTTGCACTCATCGCCCGGTCGCATTTCGACCTGCAGGTACCCCTTGCTTGCGTCAAGAATCGAGAAGAACTTAGCGTTGCCGAGATTTGAGACGATCTCGTCTATTCTCGGGAAGGGGTACGCATCTTTCTTTGTGACCGCATTCAGCCGCCGATAGTCAACGCACAAGCGCCACGTGCGATCTTTCTTCCGCACAAGAACCACTGGGAACCCCCAGGGACTGGAAGAGCGGCATATGAGACCAGCATCGAGCAACTCCTGGAGCGCCTCGTCGATAGCTTGCCGTCTGGCAGCACTGACGGGCCTTGGGTTACATTTCCAGGGTAGCGCGTCACTCGTATCTATGCGGTGTTGCACCAAACTAGTGCATCCCGGCTGGTCCGTGAATATCTCGTCAAAGTCATCCAACAACGACAAGAGGCGGTCACGTTCGAGCTGTGTCAGCGCACCGGCATCTGCCAGTAAGTTGTGCATTTTTCCCCCGATCTCGGAGGAAAACCGTGCTGACAGGCCGCCGCTGCCGACCTCGGCATTGGGCGGGGAAACCAGCTGTCTCTTAGCTCGCCGACATCTGTGGGTACAGCCTGCTTTCCCTTCTCCGACCTCGGAGAGGGCGCATTGAAGCGGGCCGCTGCTGCCGATCCCGGCAGTAGGCGGTGCGGGCTTTGCTCGTGGGAGGTATTTCGCTCCTCCGCGGGCGTGTCGGCCGTGCGTTCTGACAACGATCTCGTTGCAGTGGGCGGGTCGACAAAGGGCCTCAGTGGGGCGCACGGGCTCCCCCGATATCCGCCACGGGCGATGTCTACAACCAGTCCAGTTTTCGCCAAGAACTCTCGGCCTAGAATAACTGGCACTGTGAGACCAGGCAGGTGAACGAAACGCATTCTGCGCACACGCTGATCCCAGCGCACTGCGAGGCGAACGTCACCACAGGACCGCACTTCTCCGCTAGCTAGCTGGAGTGGCGTCCTTCGGTGTCGCAACCGAACGGACCTCCGCCGGAGCTGGGAAACGACCTCGTCTCCTATTAGCGAGATGCTTGCCCCCGTGTCCAGCAACGCCTTAAATGTTCTCCCCGCAACTGCGAGGTCCATGAAAGGAGCAGGCGTGTTAGTTGGTTCTACAACTTTGAATGCGGACGTGACGGGGATGGGCTCCCGATCGTTGGTAGCCTCCGCCGGTGCTGCTACCGGCGGCCTGCCTCGTTTCCCGATCTCGAGGGGCAGTTTCTGGCTATGTGACCACTCTGGTCACAATTAAAGCAGCGCACAGATCTCCATGCTTCTTGCTGCCACGCTCGGGGGTTCTCAGTGGCACCTCGGCCATCCAGCCGTACACGGATCTCCGTGGGTGCTTTCTGAGCAGGTGTGGGCTTTTGTGGCGGTATCCCGCAGATCTCCGGGAGTTGTGTATCAGCACTCCGCAGCCCGTACCTGTAGGGATCCAGAGCACGATCCGATATTTCGAACGGCATCCGCTCGTTCGTGAACGCACCTGCCATGGGAGTGATCTCACCCCTTATCGCTGCAACGCCGCTCCAGGCACACCTTGGCTCGAGGCACTCCTCAGCCGGCGGTGGGGGCCGGTATTTAAGACTGAGCTCCATGTACGCGAAAAAGTAAGCGACGCGACGAGGCGGCGCGGAGACGACGGCTGGCTGTCGCTCCTTCGCCCACCGGCCAAGCTCCATGCATAGCGACAACGCGAACGCGAAACGGAGACGACGATCAGTGTTGCTGGCATAATACACCGCAAAGCTGTTTGCGTTTATAACAAGAGTCACATTATTTGCAAGGATTAAAATTTTGGGCAGAAAAATGTCAAACAATACGTGTTTACAGCTTTGTCATTGTATGTCATTGCATGTCATTTTATGTTATTGTCACCGGCGCCGCCATGTTGCCTGAACGTGGGGCGCACACCTGTTTGAACCTCGCGCGCTTTCTGACCTCAAACGACGCATACTCGCTAAGCCTAGCAGCACAGTAAACACAAGCAATCGGAAAATGTGGGGTGTTTTATCGCTAAAATTTTGTGGTTGACGCAAGTTCAGAGAAAGCGAAAGCTTCGTGAGCATTTAGTTTGCCGTGAACGTGGGGCACAGCGTAGCGACAACGACGAATCGGTGGTGAAGCAAGATTCCCGGCCAGAGCCAGCGCCATCTTTGCCAGAGCCGGCAAGAGGCTCGGTAGTGACGTACGCTGCCAGGTTAGCTGCTATTGGCTAATCGCGTTGGCAACTTCCGGGCGACGAGCGAAATTTTCTGTGAGTGCAGATCCGAGCGACACGACAAGCGACACGGGTATTTCGCTTCGCGCGACGGTGCCGCTCGTCGCTTGCCGCTGTCGCGTTCGCGTTCGCGTGAGTTTTCGCGTACATGGAGTTCAGCCTTTACGGGCCGCTGAAATTTGAGCCTGGACTCGGCGCGCTTCAACGGCAAGCTCGTTCAAATCGCTGCATCCGCAGCCCCTCAAGTAGAGGGAAAACGTCGGATGGCTCTGCCGGATGACACGTTCCACTCGCTCCGAACTCGGAGCTCCTGGGTCTGCATATTCATACAGCTCTTGCATCGCTCGTACGAACTCGACAAGCGATTCATCCGGGGCCTGTGTCCGCAGTTCAAGCTCTCATCGCATACGCAGCTTGTAATCGTATGGAAGGAACTCCTCCCTGAACAAGCGTCGAAAATCAGCCATGTTGCCTGCTGTGTGGCCAACCAACTGGTACCACCGGGCGGCTTGATCAACGAGTGCGACGGGGAGAACTCGTCTCAGAATATCGCTCTCGCTCAGGTCACTCGCTAGCTCGTACCGGCGCAGGGCCAGCAGAAAGTCATTTGCACTTTGCTTGTCGCTGTAGCCACTATAGTTCGGTATCGGCACTCCGATCCGAGGGCCGGGCGAGCGCGCTAATTGCAACATCTGCTGCAAAGCGTTTGCGATGCTCTCTCCTTCCGCCGGACACACTGCGCGCTCTTCAGCCACCTGGCTGGGTGCGCGTCCCACATTTTCGGGCGTAGTTAGAGCGGGGCCAACTGGCCAGCTTTTCTCTGAGGCGGGAAAAGGGTTGCCTTCGCCAACTGGCGGTGGCTTGTAGTGGTGTTCGGGACCTCCCGGAGCAAGGTGCGCTGCGTCACTCTCTGCCATCTGGCGGGGAGCGCTGCCCGCATCTGCGGGCGTCGACGCAGTTAGACCACCTGGTCTGAATGCGTGCGCAGGAGTTGAAAGCAGCGAGTAGCCGACGCCAACTGGCAATGGCTCAACGAGCAGTCCAGGATCTCCTGGGCGGAAACTCGGTTTGCGAACCGCATCTGAGGACGCGCCTGAGACGTAGCGGAGCGTTTGGAAGCCACTGACACCTGACTTTGGCTTTCCTTGCTGGCCGGGATCTCCCGGTGCGTAACCACTTGCGCGACCCACATCTGCGGGAGCGCCTGGGGACACGTTCAGCAGAACGGAACTCCTGTAGCCACAACCATCTGGCTGCTCCAGCTCGGAGTATTCACCAGGAACTCCTGGCGCAATATTTCGGACGCCAGCCGCGCCTGCGGCTTCATGCATAGCGCCCGAAGGACCTTGCGCTACCTCATCCGCGGTCGGTTTAGATGTGGCCACGGAAACGATGCTCGAGATCTCCCGTGCTTCGCCGCATACATCAGCCAACATCATTAGGTCCGGCAGCCCCTATCGCGGGCTGGTCATGCTGTTCTTCGTGAGCTAGCACCCCACCTGGAACTCCTGAGGGGCCCCACGTTGGTGCGCCAAAATGTGGGGTTACTGGCACGGTTCGGACCCTGAACTCAGGGCCAACGCCACTCCGCTAGCTCGACCACACCTGTGGCCGCGAAGAACACACCTCCGAGGAATAAGCCCGTAGGCAAAACCTTTTATTGGGATCTCCCAATGGCTTCCCTCGGTCGCGCGCAAGCAGCACGGCAGGCAACAGGCACAGGACACAGGCTCAGAACAGGTCGGGTCACCTGGGCCGCCGCTGGTGTCGCGTCCGCTCTCTCTCAAGGCTCGCTGTCAACTCTCCATCGGACTGCCCGTGTCCCGTGCGCGCGGCCCGCGCGGCCGCCGAAACCTAGAGGGGTGGGTAAGGAGGGCTGCCCACGTGACGACGCGTAGTCGCGGGCGCCTACCCACCGCTCCCTCCGCTACTGCGCCTAGTCGGGGGCCGCCGGAGGAAGAGCCGCGGTAGGCCACGAGAGAGAGAAGGGTGCATCCGGCGGGCGAGGGGCAACATGAATCCCCACAACATTCAAGAATACACCTGACCTCTCCTTCAGGCACGCGAAGGCACGTGTTACGCAAGGAGTGGCGCGGCGTGCGGGTGCTACCATCGTCTTTTTCTGCCGCGCCCTTCAAGCTCACTCTCCTGGATTTGACCCCGCGGTATTTTTGGGTCGCGGACTTCTTTCACTACGGCCTAGCCCATCGATTGGCGGCAAATTTAGAATTTCCCTACTTTGTTCGATGATTCGGCTATGAAGGAAGCCGCATTTGGCTGCGCCACTCGGGTTTCTTTAACGTACGCTGATTTCTCCTCCATCGAAATGCGGCCTCGGTGGCTGACCTCAGCCGAACCAGAAAACAATTGACGCACCACGACGCCGGGTGACAGCCCGAGGGAGGGTGGATGCGCATGGACCCTTTAAATCGGGTGGTGGCTCAAGTCACCTAGCCATGACTCGTGAAATTACACTATTATCTTGATTATAGCCACCCAACAGATAACCTTGGCTTGGCTACTTCTACCCGCTTAAAATATAATCTTCCTTCACTGTCCCTAAGCCCCCAATGCTTTGAATATATCAGCCCCGCTGCTTTCAACATGCAGGGTGAAGAAGCCCTTTACGGAAAAGTATCAAGTTGTTGAACTGTTTCCTCCTCCTCTCCACGTATTCAGCATGACGCTTCCATCCGTGGTACACTCCGCAAAATTCCTGTCCTTGCCTCGGGCAACAAAGAGCTTCCCCTACAATTACCGCAGATATTTTATTTGCCAATTTCCTGCTTAAACACTCTGTATCTTCCCAGTGCCGATTTCGTCAGCATTGTCAGCGGGCGAATGGATGGATGGATGGATGGATGGATGGATGGATGGATGGATGGATGGATGGATGGATGGATGGATGGATGGATGGATGGATGGATGGATGGATGGATGGATGGATGGATGGATGGATGGATGGATGGATGGATGGATGGATGGATGGATGGATGGATGGATGGATGGATGGATGGATGGATGGATGGATGGATGGATGGATGGATGGATGGATGGATGGATGGATGGATGGATGGATGGATGGATGGATGGATGGATGGATGGATGGATGGATGGATGGATGGATGGATGGATGGATGGATGGATGGATGGATGGATGGATGGATGGATGGATGGATGGATGGATGGATGGATGGATGGATGGATGGATGGATGGATGGATGGATGGATGGATGGATGGATGGATGGATGGATGGATGGATGGATGGATGGATGGATGGATGGATGGATGGATGGATGGATGGATGGATGGATGGATGGATGGATGGATGGATGGATGGATGGATGGATGGATGGATGGATGGATGGATGGATGGATGGATGGATGGATGGATGGATGGATGGATGGATGGATGGATGGATGGATGGATGGATGGATGGATGGATGGATGGATGGATGGATGGATGGATGGATGGATGGATGGAT